>NC_142151.1:23507575-23659090 GCF_024610735.1 Ursus americanus | reverse complement strand
CTCTCACTCAGTATGTTTTAGCCACATGACTGTCTTTCCCAAGCTTGTCTCCAGGAGGTTTTTTAACATTGATTCTCTCTGCCTGGAATGTTCCTCCCTCATACCTTCGAATAGCTTATTTTTCCTTGCTATTCAGATCTTAGCTCAAATGACACATTTCAGGGAGGACTTTTCTTGAATTCAATCTAAGGTGGCTTCATTTTCTCCCTATCACAGTGTCATGTTTTATTTTCTTTATAGCAAACTTTCTTTAATAATTTTTTACCTATTTATTATCTTTCTGCTTCTCCCGCCATTAGAACGTAACAGGGTCTTGTATCTCTTGTTCATAGCTGTATCTGCAGTGCATAAAGCAGTTCCTGGCACATGTAAGGAGCTCAATATATATTTGTTAAATGTTGGTTGCGAAAGGCCCAGTTACATCTCCTGAGTAACACTTATCTTTGAGGTCCCCATAATCTGTAAGCCCTTGTGTTGTGATACCTTCGTTACTTCCTGCTATTGCCTTTATAGGATTGTATTGTACCATTCTGATTAAGATTGTATAATATTTCTTTAGATAGCATGTTGTGCCGGTCATAGTGAATTTTCCCCTTAGAAAATAAAGCCAGCCCTGTTTCCATCAACACTTGCTTGTAGCCTATAACCCCAAGCCCTCCCTATGTGCCCCCCTTCCTTTGTAGATCACCAGGACAAGATAGGAGAGGTAGAGGCAAAACTTAGAGCCACCAAAATTTTTCCTTCCAACTGTCAGTTAAGGTAGCAGTTCTCTCTGGATGCAGTTGCTCAACTTTTTTAACCTCAGCTATTTATACTATTTTTCAGCTTATATCTGTCTTGACCTCAACGAAATCATCATGAGGTATCTTAACTGACACCCAGATATGGTGTATCTGATACGTTCCTTGTGTTACCACTTTAACCCATTCTGACTCCTTATGATCCTTATTTCCTGGTCTTAATGTTCAAAAGCTATTTCTTTAATAATTCATTTTAGAGTCTCTCTTTGGATCTACATAAAACTCAGTAGTCTGTTGCTATAAAATTTATTTTTCTTTTTACCACTTCTGTTTAGTCACGTTGGACTAATACACAGTTACCTAGTTAAAAAAATATTTAACAAGCTTCTCAAGCAAACATAATGTTTTACCGTGTTAAGGAATATGCAGTTGATCAGACATATTTGATACCATGCAGATTTGACCATACTTTACATGAGCTATATAGCACTTTACAGTCCCTGTAAAATCACTCACTAATTGACAATTCCTCATTTAAGTCAATGATTCATTATCGTTTTAACTAACTTAAATATAAACACTTTGTAACAGTATGAGTACTTACGACTTGCTTCCAGGTATAATGGGAATTGCATTAGAAACTGCCATTAGCTTATAGAGGTACCCAGTACCATCAGTTACTACGTTTCAATCTCAATTCTTTCGGATGGTGGGAAACCTTATCATCTAGTATTTATTTTTGCTGTGGTGTTGTCTTTGGTTTGCTTCTTTTGGAAACATACTCTGAGTCTCTGACATTTGCATCTATGAAGTTTATTGTTGTGTGCTCTTGGGAACAATACCTATGAGGGGTGAGGGAAGCAGGATGGGCAGATGGAGAGGTCGAATTGAGATGCAGTTGCAACAGAGGCTGCAGCCAATTCTATGGAGACTTCTAGAACTAGGCTGGCCATTCGGAGGAGGCCTGAGTTGAGGTAGGGGCTGGTCTTTGTACCTCCTTATTTAGCAGTCATTAGACATTTGCTGCCCCTGGGGAGGAGTTTAGCCTTCAACAGAGGCAGTGTCCAGAGAGGGGCTCAGCTGTGATCTGTTAGCATTCTGTGCTCCAGCAGCTGGGGTAGTGAGTGCTTCAAACTGAACGGAAGACCTTCAGCTGTCGGGTGAATAGAACGCCACAGCATCTTCTGTGGGTAAATTTGTATAAATTTCATGTCCCATTGCTAACTTTCTGTTTCTGTGCCATTTGCATTCACCCTCGAATTGTTGTACTCCCATTCTTGCCCAGGCTCTTATATCTACCCTGAATATGTCCTTCAGTTTCTTCATCTGTAGAGTGGCGATAGTAATACACACACATGCAAACACACACACACACACACACACACACACACACACACACACACACGAGTGCCCTGGCATATAGTTGAATGCTTAATAGGAATAAGTGCCTTCTATCAAGACTTTGAAATGCTTCTTTAACTAATCTGGCTAAGACCCTAACGATTAGATTTCACAGACCCCTATTCCTCCATTTGAAAGAGAATAGTTACTTCTTGTATCCTGTAGGCATTTCAAGAAGGATGTAGCATTGAAATACAAAATGGGCTTAGAGAACCTTGAAATATCAACAACCTCCTATCCAGAACTAGCTCAGTTCCTCCCACCTCCCCCACATCAACCTCCTTGTTAAACACTAGTTTAAAGACTGCAGGTTTTTGGAAGCTTCTCAAACTTCCGAACATTAGCATTATATGCAATAATAATCTAAGGATTTACTGACCAAGTCCTTTGTTCATAGTTGACAAGAAAGCAGTACATTTTTTCAGCTATTGTATGTAGCACTATATTAGAATGGGTGTTGAAAAAGCTGCTTTTCGGGGCGCCTGGGTGGCACAGCGGTTAAGCGTCTGCCTTCGGCTCAGGGCGTGATCCCGGCGTTATGGGATCGAGCCCCACATCAGGCTCCTCCGCTATGAGCCTGCTTCTTCCTCTCCCACTCCCCCTGCTTGTGTTCCCTCTCTAGCTGGCTGTCTCTATCCTGTCGAATAAATAAATAAAAAATCTTAAAAATAAAAAAAAAAAAGAAAAAGCTGCTTTTCCTTGTTCTTTCAAAACAGTTTTTCCTACAAAGGAAACTCAAGTCTCAACCTGTTTATTGATAATGCACAATAACTTCTGATTTGAGTCGATACTGATTATTGTGCAGCTTGGCCTGTTGAAGATATTATCCTTCTTCCAGCTCACCAGTCTCAGTACTTCTTTATCAAACATCTCTAAAACTATGACAACTCATTCTTGTTCTAGCATCTGACATGTGCTGAACAAAATGAACAGACACTTGAGTGATATCAACAATGTATGTCCCTTCTTTCTTTGTAGGAACCTGGTTTATGTAGAGAAGTTTACTTCTTTACTGTATAAGATATTACAGAGTCAAACTGGTCTGGTATACTGGGGCAGATTACAATTATTGGCAGGTACCGTGGATTCGATCAATGATTTTTAGTAGGGTATGATGAAAATTACTGAATTCATGTAGCATCGTAGGTGTTCATTGAAAGAAAGTGATATCATAGTAACCACGTTACAGTATTCTTATTACTATCTTTACTTCCTGGTCCCATCTAATCATTCTAGGTTTTGAGACCTAAAAGAGGTTTTAAAAAACATACTACAAAATTAAAAAGTTTAAAAAACTTGTACCTTTTAAGTACTTCTGAAAAGAAGTGGTTAGTATATGATACCTTAGATCATGTCATTTTGTAGAATACTCCCATGGCTTCCCATCTCCCTCAGAATAAAAGCTAATGTCCTTATAATAACTATGGTGCCCTGACCTTTCCCCTTCCCTAGTTACCGCCTGAACTCATTATGAACCATCTCACCCCTTGCTTCCTCCCCACCATCCACACTTGCTTTCTTCATATTTGTCTAACCTACTGGGACAACTCCCACCTCAGGACCTTTGAATTTGCTGTTTGCTTACACACTCACTCCTCGGTTAAGTGAACACTTAATTTCTTACGATCAGTTGTGACCTTCTCATTAATTTCTCCTCTTATGACTTTTATTTTTTACAATATTTTATTTATTTATTTGAGAGAGAGAGAGTGAGAGAAAGAGAGCACGAGTAGCAGGGAGGGGTAGAGGGACAGGGAGAAGTGAACTCCCTGCTGATCAGGGAGCCCAACGTGGGACTCAATCCCAGGACCCCGGGATCATGACCTGAGCCGAAGGCAGACAGACACTTAACTGACTGAGCCACCCAGGCATCCCTCTTATGACTTTTAAATTCTAAAACAGCAGACCCTCCTCTCCCCCGCCCTCACCCTCTGACAATACATCTGTCTTCTTTGTTGTATTTTTCTCCTTATGTCCACCGTCTTCTAATATGCCATGTGTTTAATTATTGTGTTTATTGTATTCTCTGCTAACTAGAATATAATGTTCATGGGTTAAGGGTGTTTTGTGTGTTCTGTCCACTCACAAATCCCTGGTGCCTAAAATCATTCCAGAAACTAAAAAATGAGTGGGAAGAAAAAGACATAATCTACATTGAAAGGGACCTAACAAGACAGTAAATATAGACTGAACTATGATTGATGGAGGATTGCATTCTAACAATATTCAAAGTGTGTCTCTTTGACAGATCTCAGCAGTTCAGATTGTTTTTCAGAAATACCTTTGTATCTATGAAGTATTTCCCTTTTTCTGTTACTTTTACTTCTTGCTTTGCCTGTTGCAACATATAGTGCAATTTTTCACACCTTGTTTAGACTTACGTGTTTACTGTAACTCTACTGTTTTAAGTTTCCTACCTCCTTAAATCCACAAAGCACTTCACGAAAGGATTTCCATGTATTATATTTTTGTTCAGAAAGCCTTATCTCAGGCAGACATATTTGCCCATTTTCTTTTTTATTAAAAAAAAAAAGTTTTATAATCATTATACATGCAGAGGGGTGTTTCAACAGACTGGGTTAGTATCTCTCCATGAAACCACACACAATAAAACGGTTTCCTAAAAAAAGTTAACAATGCATAAAATGCTGATACAGTGCTTTAGAACACTTAATTATTTCTTTTTCCCCCCATTGTTTATCATTGTTTTGTCAACTTTCCATATCACTACCCACAATGCTTTGGGTTCGGTTTTCTTTGAACATTCCTTTCCTCTGAACTTACCATGAACTTGTGCCTGTAGCATGCCGCCACAGAGTGCCACAGCCACTTTGTAAAGGGGAAAAAAATCAACACTTTTGTCATAAAAGGTGCTAAAACCAAGCTCATAATATAGGATAGTAAACACACTTGTCCAATTGCTGTTTTAGGTTGAAGTATGATTCTTGCTTGAAAAGAAGGTTAGTGTAATAGTTTGCACATACTTCAGGAGAATCAGGAATTTAGTTTGTGTAGGGAGGAGGAAGAGAGAAAAGAATTATGTTTCATAAGATTAGGTGGACTGTAGGAGGAGAAGGATTGCATGAATACCAAATATGATATGAGAGAGGATGGAGCCCCTTATCGCACATGCAGTGTAGGATGATGTAGAGGATTATTTGTTTTATATGGAAGGACAGAAGGAGGGACTTTTTTTTTTTTTTTCATTTCTGATGATTTCTCTGCTTCCAGGGTTATATTAAGAAATTATTGTTCCTTCTATCAAAGTGTCAGGAGAGGGACTCTGGATTGGGAAATAAATCCTGGGTTCTCATCTTAGCCCTACCAGTAGATAAAAGTAAATGGGAATTTCCTACAATATGAATTCTTGCCCGACTTGCAACCTCAACTGATGATTTGATAAAGGGTGGATACATGAACTCTGTGGGATGTGGCCCAAATCATAGCAAAGTCATGTTTGGTCGTTTGTTTGTTTGTTTTAAAAACAGGACATGCAGTAATTTCCCTTATATGATAGGATGTTAACATTTGACTTACCAAGTTGTATCAGAGCTGCAGGAGGGCTCCAAAGGACCAAGAATAATGTGGGTCAAACCATTGATTCAGGATTCGCTAAGAGCTTGAGAAATCTCATTTGTTGTTTGTTTATTTTACAGTTTGCCCCTCACTCACCTGGAGAGGATGTGTGAGGGGAGGAGGAAGGAAAACTATGATAAGACTGATGAAGAATTTGGTAGTGAGAATCCCAGCAGAGAAAATTAAGACTACTGAGGTGTTGCTCTCGTTCTCTCATTTTCTTCCCTCCTATTCCCCCAAAGTGAACGTGGACAAGATGTGAGGGAACCACTCAGGGAGCTTGGGGTGTAGCCCTGCCTATGCGGGGTGGGGCATAGGTTCTGGTACCTGACATGAGTGTGCGAAGTGAGAAGGTAAGAGGCCAGGACAAAGAGACAGGAATGCAATGGGAATAAGCCCCATTTCCACAACTAGTAGGGAAGAGCTGTGGTTTCCTGGAGGTCATATGTGATTCCTAGAAGGGAGCCAAGTATGATGGCTCTGGCCACTGCCTCTCTCCTCACTCCCACCCCCACACTGAAGAATTTCCTGTCAAGAGGAAGACAGCCTTGGCAGAAAGACTAGAGTTTGATGCTCTGGTCTAGGAGTCGACGAGGGTCCTACAGTCTCCATTTATGGCATTGCCAGTGCTCAAGAACCACAGCGAGGTGAATCTCTAGGGATTCACACAACACATGCTGCAAGAAAGAGCCAGCATTGGGATGTTGGCCGGGAGCAGAATATGGCTGTCCAAGCCAAGGAAGACTTTTTTTTTTTTTTTTTCATCTTTTACTTCTTCCCTTTCTCTTCTTCTTCATTTAGTCAGCAGTCTAAATTTGACTCAGGTTTTTACTGACTAAAATTTTAAATTGTCCCCAATCAGGTTATTTCCTTACTTCGTAGACATTTATTGAACTAGTAGTATGTGCAAGGCATCGTGCTAGCATATGTATTTCCTGATTCCAAGGGCTATGTCTAGCAATGAATTTTCCTTTATTCTTATTCTGAATGCAATTTTAGTCTTCTCAAAAAAAAATCAGCAATTGCATAGATAGATAATTTCTAGGTTTGTAAATATAGTTTATAATATGAATGTTTCACTTTCACTTGAGTGAACAAGATGAGGGAATTGAGCTAGGACTAGCACAGGACTGACCATGCTTAAGACAGTCTCATTAGATAGTTGGGGGTGAACTAGAGCAGCAAACCAGATAACTGTATATTAGTCATTGTGATCTTCTCATACAATTGCCAAGTTGTTTAATTTGAGCTCTCGATGGCATGCTGTAAAGGAACTGCTCTTCCTTGTTTGTTTTGGTAAATATTTATTGAACAGGTACCATGTGTAAGGCATTATGGTAGATTGATGTCTTTCCTGCCCTCAAGAAATGTATAATCTTGTGGAATAGAGAGATTTCCTTAGTAGAGATTCCTGTAATATTCAGAAACATAATGATTAGTGAGATGTGAATGGTATTAGGAATCTTTTATTGCAAATGATAAAGACCCAATTTGAAATAACTTATCCGAAGAGGAGATTTATTGGCTCATACAGGAGGAAGTTAGGAAATGACAGTTACTTCAGGCACAACTAATATCATCAGGACAAAGTACACCTTCCTCTTCCCATTACTCTGCTCTGCTCATCTCCGTATTAGCTTCATGCACAGGGAGCTTTCTTCTTACAGAAGCAGCTCTAGGCTATGACACTCTTTTAACTAGTATTTCCAGAGAAAAGAGTGCATACTTTTTTTTTTTTTTTTTAAGGCTCAGGAAGTTTCTTATGACTGGCCCACTTAAAATTCTGTGCCCTTGCTGAATCACTCACTGTGGCGAGGGAGATGGCATGCTTCTATTGAGCCACCCTTAGTTAAATGCCTTCCTGATTGGGAGTGGAAGTGGCTGGCTCCAGTCAAATTAACTTGGAATGTATTCTCCAAAAGGAAGGGTGTTCTTTCACCATAAGAGAGCGGGTGGGAACATATGCAAGTAATATCACATCTCCGTTAATCGGTTGAGGGACAGTGCAGAGAAGAGAGGGGTCTTTCTGGTAACTGCCCAAAAAAGTACAGAAAGTAGTGCTAGTAACAGCTCAGCTTTTGAGATTTCAACAGAGAGTTTGTTGGGACACAGAGGAAAGCTTCTCTCTCAGGCAGAGGAGCCAAACCATGACACTTACAAAGCTCAAAAAATTCAAACAATGGCTTGTGACTATCTTACTATATATATCCTAGCACCTTGAAGGCAATCTGTTCTCTGTAATGCTCTCCCCAGTTTCTCCACTACCCTTCCCTACCACCATGATAACTATTCTACTCACACCATGTCATTTCTGCTACTTTGTTAAAGGACACTGGTGATCTCCTAATATGCAGATTCTGAGCTCTTTGCAGTGCTACCTGACTTCATATCTCTCTGGGAACTTTTCCCTCTCTCAGCTACTGAAACACTGTTCTTTCCCTGTTCTGTTCTGACCATCTGAGCACTCTTTCTGAGTCACTACTATTGGCTGCTTTATTGCTGACCTCTCCTTAATGTCTCTTTTCTCCATAGCTCATGCCTGGCTCTCTTTCCATTGTACTTGCTCTTTTCAGGTCAGTTCCATACATTCTCATGGCATCTATGAACATCTATGCTCATCTGTACCAAAAGCCCTGCTAGAGTTCTGATCCCTCACTGTATATCCCAGATTCCATGATACATAGCGATCATAAATTGAACATTTCCTTTTATTATATTTTTGTATCTATTCTGTTCCTACCATTCTCATTGCTGTTAATCTAATTTTAATTTATGTTGCCAAGAATCAAGAAAGATTAAATGTTGCTCTAAGCTCTGTTTAGGCCTCAATCTTGTATTCTAACTGGTATCTCTGAATAATCCCGTATTGTCAGTGACATTGGACGTGATAAACCATGCCCTTGTTCACATTTACAGAGCAAGAAGCTAGTATTTGAAGTATAAGTTGAGTTTTAGATAGAAAACAACAGAGATTTATAATGAGGGAAGTAAACTTTGGGGGAAGCATATAGAGAGAACAAGGCATACAGCTTGATTTGCATAATTCACAAAGATGGTCTAATGTGGGCAGAACTATTGAGAAGTCACTGAGTTTCAGGAAGATGGTGAGGAGCACTGCTACATTTTCAAGCCTAGAACTGCAACATGAACTTCAGTTCCCACTTCTGTGATTCCCCTCCCCCCCTCAGTTTTCCCTGCATGACTATCCTTGCATATAAAACATCAAAGAATTCAATATTGATTACAGCATCACAGCATTTAAATGGATGTCTATCCTTAGCATTCTGTGGTGACCAAATCAAGACAAAACCGTTCATCTTTAGCCAAATGGCTGCTCTTACCGAGTTACTCCCATAATTGCCTTCAAAAAGAATATTACTTGTTGATTGCTTCAAAAAGCATGTTTAATAGTACTTTTTCTTCGATCCAACTGAGAAGAATTTTAGTAATTTTTCCAACTCACTTTTGTAGAAACATCCCATTTCACTGTGGCATACTTCTCTGAGTAGATAATAAGCCATACATGAGTGTGTACTGCAAACCAAATTGTGTATTTTTTGGTGCTAAAAGATAAGTTTGTAAATTTTTACCCATGGAAAAATCATTAAAAACTAATGAATCTTGAATATTAAAACATATTATAGATTTTCCCTGGACTTTCAAAATATTTAGTGTTAGTATGTTCTGTCATTTGTTTTGCTTAAGACAAAGGCCTATTTGTCACCATTTTAACCATCTGGGAATAATCACCTTGATTTTCAGGCTTCCTTTAATTAGACAGTTGAACACAGATCATATAAGGGCATTAACTTCTCATATTTTACTACCTGACGTTCTGTCTTCAAATAGGCATTTCAAATTTTATTTTAATTTTTGCAGTATGAATATAGTTCTTATTTTAAGAAAATTAAAAATGAAATGTTTATTTTATTACAAAATACATAATCATTGTAGATTTAGAAAAACACTGGTGAGCAAAAAAAGAAGCAAATTAAATTTTATTCACAAATAACCACTGTTAAATGCATCTAGACCTTCCAAGCTTTTATTTAGGCATATAATTTTTTTGGTTCTTTTTTTAATAGTAATTGGATCAGATGGTATGTCTGTGTATTTTCTCCCTTTGAGAAAACATTATACATATCCTAAATTTTGTATGCAACTTGTTAGGGTGCAATTTTTTTTTTCCCACTACCTAATTACTAGTAGGAACAGTATTCTATCAGGGTTTTATAAAAAAATGCAACTTCTCATATCCTATTGCTTTTTAATAATAATAATAATAATGATAATAATAACAGCTAACTTTTATTGGGAGCTTCTCATGTGATAGGCACTGTGCCCAGTACTTATATATGTAATTTGACTCTTCACAGCATTTTCCTGAGCTTCCTAGCAGTATTCATCTTTAATGGACCAGAACCTTAAAGCGAGAGATTTATTATTTTGACCGAATTCATAGCGTTAGTAAGTCGCAGAACCAAAATTCAGATCCAGGTCTGTGGGTTCCAGTCTGTGCTGAAAATTACAATAAAATACAGTGAAGACATTTAGAATACAAGTAGTAAAATGTCACACTAAGCATGCTTGCTCGTGCAGTGTCCTCAGTCTGCCAATCTTTGAGATGTCTGAGGTGAGGTAACATCATCACGAGACTTCTAGGAAACCCTAAGCCAAGTGGAAAGAGTGGAATAATTTTCCCCTGATAATCAGAGAGAAGATCTTGAAGTCTGTTAGAAAAGCACTATAAAATACATTGTTTTGTTTCCTTTCTCTGCTTGGGCACTGTCACCCAAGTCCACATACCTCTCTGGCTAATTTTCAAGAGGTACCATTTTCATCATAAAATGCATTATCAAGTACCAAGTCATTTACCTTAATTCCTGTCTCTCAAGCAGCTTGTGTGGAATACTTGAATTTAACTTCCCTGTTAAAGATGTCAGTTACCTTCTTGGGTACCAAGCAATGGATAGAACTTGCATAAGAAATGTGGAAAGTGATGGAGACTTAAGCATCAGTAGACTAATAGATTTAGCAGTAGAGTGGCCTCTCAGTTATCATGTTCTCAATGAACTTTTTCCTGAGAAGCATACAAACTGCATAGTCAGAAAGGTCTGAGTTTGAACCCCAGCTTTACCACTTGCTAGCTTTATAATCTTGGGTATATTGCCTAAACTCTCAGAGCCTCTGTTTTATCATCTGAGATATAAACAGATAGAGGCGGATAGATGTACACTTTTTGGCTAGAGTAGACCAAGGAGTATGACCTTTTTCTTAAAGAAATACTAAGGCAACTTTCTGCTTTGTATTTGCTTTTCTATGGGATTGGGGAATACATTTCAACCATCTTTTCTGCAATAAAGCTGAATTTCGGTTAAATTCCCATACGGAAAAGGTAACTTAATTATAACATTTTCAAGAAACAAGACACTGACATAATCCATTTTGACACATATTTCAAATATTACTAGATCTGAGGCTCAGAACTGGGAAATAAGGTGATTGGTGGCAGAACCAAGACGCCACCATGTTTGTCTATCTTGACATAAATAATAAAGTTACTGCTGGTGGATGACAAAGCAGATAAAATTTACAAAGTTTTATTTTGTGAATGGTCCTTGAAAATAAGTTATATGTAAGATAGACCTCTATAATCCAAAAGAAAATGTAGTTGCTAATCTCAGAAAATGATCTCTTAACTTGTAAGACTGGGATCTTTGTAATGAAGCAAAATTATTTTTCTCAGCAAAAGACTATAACTGTTTAAATGTGTATGTGGTGGTGTTTTTTTTTCTGTTTTACCTCATAAAGGGCATATTTATTTTAATTTTATTGATACTCTAAGGTTTAATAAATTTTATGTATTAAGTACACATATTCATAAATATCATACACATAGAATTAGAATTTCCTGAAGTATTTTGTTGTGGTTAAATTTTCATAGTAGTTTTTGAAAGCATACCTTCTTGTCTTAGTGGTAATAAAAGTGTGGATTTACCACTTTTCATAACTGTATTTTGAAAGCTTTAAAGTCCTTTAGGGACAGACTCCCTGGAAGCCTTGCCAGTCAGCAAACACCCAAGATTAATAACATGAATGATTTGATGATTTTGGCATCTTGCAAAAATTATACATTAGATTTTATTTAAAGAGGTATAACATGTATTTTCCTCTTTCAATTCTTTAACTTTTAGCTTGTGTTTCAAATACACTGTTGGTGTGTACTTAAATTGCTCCTCCAAGATTTTCAAAAATGATTTGATGAATAATGATAACGTAAATTTTAGAGTAAAATGCATGGTAAAAAAAAAAACAACAACAACTCTGTTACTGGGTTTGGCTTTTTGGGAAACATTGATTTTTCTTCTAATACTTCAAATTTCATATCAGTGAAAATTTGATGACTAGTTATTCCAGCTTTACTTGACCTAACTTGTGAAATGATTGAAAATGCCAATGGCAGATGTAGGGTATGACACTTGTCTCTTTTATTGAGTTGTCATTTGTCAAACTGTGAACATATATGTGTCACCTGTTGGGTTGGATGTCATTCTTATGGTCGTTTAGCTTTTTTGTTTGTTTAATTAAAAATAATTTAGAGGTTGTCTGACAAAAACATTTGTATATTTACCTGCTTTAGACATTGTAAAGAGCATATCGGATGATCCGCAAAACATGCCTTTTTTATTAAAGACTCACATTTTGAAATGGAGGGCTTTGTGCTCATGTAAAGTTCAGACATGTACAGATTTGTTCCAAGAAAAGAATTAGGTGGGAAAGCAACATGTGGTGAATAAATCATTGCAATTTCTTTTACAAAAGCTCTCCTTGGGTGGGTTGTCTTCTTCCCCAGTCCCCATTTGAGAAATGTCGAAATCCATTACCATACCTTTAAGTTTTGAGCATTTACTAAGCGTCAGGGACTATTCTAAGAATGAAAGTAAGTAACATATTTTGATTTCTTTCTACATGGAATGTACTATTCCAACCACTTTACACATGCTTACTCGTTTATTCCTTGAATCCACACAAATAAGGCACTGCACGTTATTTACCTTGCCCACGGTCACACAGCTAGTAAATGGTAGCATTGGTATTTGAACCCAGGCAGTCTGGCTTTACCATGAACCAATTCACTGTACTACTTCCAAGTTGCAAAGTACTTTTAGAAGGATGGCTTCCTTGCTTACAAGAACAGTGCCATGATGAGCAAATCATCTTCTTTTTTTTTTTTTTTTTAAGATTTTATTTATTTATTTGACAGAGATAGAGACAGCCAGCGAGAGAGGGAACACAAGCAGGGGAAGTGGGAGAGGAAGAAGCAGGCTCATAGCGGAGGAGCCTGATGTGGGGCTCGATCCCAGAACGCCGGGATCACGCCCTGAGCTGAAGGCAGACGCTTAACTGCTGTGCCACCCAGGCGTCCCAGCAAATCATCTTCTTAAAGGAAGGATTTAAATGAAGTTTTAATTTTTTTCTGAAATGTAGCTGATCCTCGCCATGAAAAGGCTGCTACTTTGTCCCGTCTTTCTGGTTGCCACATTGATTTTGAAAATGGACCTTAAGCGAGATAAAGGCAAAAGAGTTTGTTTTGAAATTTGAAATTTTGAGTAGAAGAGCAATTAAAAGGAGCATAAATTTTCCCACGTTGTTCAGATTGGTCAGGATGGTCAGTGCTGTTTGTTCATGTGTAAAATCAGGTTTTTGCCTCTTGCGATAATAGCTGTCAGGGAAGTTGACAGAGGATTTGTGTTAAGATGTATACTATGGAGAGTTGCGGTAAATAGTTAGCATGGTCACAGCTTTCCCCTCCCCCCATAATAGCTGAAAGATTAATTTTAACTTTCTTTTTCAAAAAAATGTGGAATGTGCTCCAGTGCTTGGGAGGCTTATCAGCACACACCTCTGCTGTTTCTTTTCCAGTCTGTGTTCAGAATCGCTACCGTCAGCAACAGAGCCCTGGAAAATCAATATTGAGGCTCTTAGACTCCTGATAGGGGTGTAAGGGCAGGGTTTGCTACCTCTTTAATTTGCCCCCTGATGTTCTCAAATTCCCTTCCCCTAGCTTTTCTTGAGATAGGAAAAGGAGGAAAGTTTTATCAACCCCCAGTGGATAATTCCACCATTGTGGATTTCTGCCTGTTAGTCTTTTACTGTTACACACATTCACACCTCATATATTTTGCTCTAAAAGCAGAACATCTGAGATGATTCTGTGGTTGAAAAAGATCTCAAAGAGATGGAAGATAGATTTAATGTTGCCATTTTTAGATAATGCTGTAAATAGAATGGCAGCTGTCCTCGGATGCATAGCAGATATACAGTACATATGCTGAATAGAAACAGATAAAAGATTGCACTCAATTAATCCTCATGAAGAGTGGCATTTTAGCCCATGGACTCAGTGATCAAGTTTTTAAGTACAGTGTACTTTTTCTACCTCCTTTAAATGATAAAATCCAATGCTTTGAAGGTGACTCAAGAAGGGAAAAATTTACTATTATCCTCAACTAACTTTAAAGCGATCTGTAAGATCTTAGTTATTTGCCCTCCCTCTCTTTCTTAAAAATTCTGAAAGCAATTCAACTCTACAAGCATTTCAGGCACACCTATTATGTATAAAGAATTCTTAGTGTGGTGAGGGGAACAAGACATGAACTATTTCTTGTATAGAAAAGGCATAAGCAGAAATTTGTCATGCAAGAAGAATGTGACAATTGGTATAAGTGAATTCTTATAGATATCTTTAGTTCAGTAACAGTTGAACATTTATAAAACAACACCTCCATTTCGAGTATATTGCTGGTAAGTACTGTGGATACCGAGATGAATTAAGCCAGTCCCCAAGGAGCTTTCCTTATGGGAAATGGCATGTAAACTAATCATTACATTCAGTAATTGAATATATGGTTTCCATGTTCAGAAATAGCAGAGGAAGGGAAAATTAATTCTCCTGGAAGGTGTTGGGTAGTAGGGCAGGACTTCAGAAGAGGTAATGACTGAGCAGGATTTTGAGGCATGGGTAAGAGTTTAGTAGATGAGCGATGAAAGATAAAGGCAATAGAGGAAGGTGAGGGCTTACAGAAAAAGGAAATATGCCCAAAGATAAGGAGGCATGAGACTGCATGGAATATTGGAGACTGAATCGTCTGGGGTTGGCCTTACCCTATACAATCTCTCTGCACTGTTGGAGGGTGTCTAGAGTGTTCAACAAAGACAGGGCTGTGAAAGTCCAAGCCAAAAGCAAAGTAAATTATATATGTAAACTTTGTATGACAGCAACTTATATGCTTTCTCTTTAAGACAGGCTTGGTTTTGAGACCAGACTCTGGAACTTGTTTTTCTGTGATCTTGAGCAATTTTCTTAACCTCTTAGACCTCATCTTTTCACCAATAAATGGAGGTTCTAATATTTAACATAAAACAGTACATTGTCTGATACCTATATATAATAATGACTTTAATTATCATTGTTTGGGTTTTTTTGCTTGACCATCATATAGTGGTATTACTCAGTGAAGGATAAAAAGACTTAATCAATGTAGTATAACTGTCATTCTTCCCATGGGGTCTGGATTTTAAATGGTGTGGAGAGAAAGTTGAAAGAGCTCTGGAGTGGGAGTTTGGAGACCTGAATTCTAGTTCTACCTTGCCCATCACTGAGACTGGTGATGTTGACGAAAAATAGGCTCCATGAGTTTATTCTTCTCTGAAGGGCTGGGGTTTATACTGTCTATCTGACTCATGTCCTTGCTGCTTGTGAGTAGTTTCTGAGGAGCAGCCCAGGAAAGAGATAAACTATACAACTTAATTCCAGTAAAGGCTTACTAAACCAGAAATTGGCCTAAATAATTTTTCTGTTTTTGGGAAAATTGCCTATCACAACCAAACTCATTTTAAAGAATGGTGGTTTCCCATTGTTGAAAAAAAAAAAAACAGATGAAATACAGAGTTAGCATCCCCTAAAATTCATTAAACATGCAGAAAGGTGTTTGTTCAGCCTCACAATTTTATTCAGCAATCAAGAATGGGAAGAGTAGAATGTGGTTTGATGGTTTGGGTTTGTGATGGTAAGATTGTGGTTAGGTGGGCTTCCAGGGGCATCTAATGCCAGTTGAGATTCTCTGCGTCAGAGCATGTGGAAAAACACCCCATCAATCATGTTAATGATCGATGAAGTTTCTATCTTGAGAAAACTTAGTTGGTGTTGATTTAGGAACATCATGTTTTTTTTCTATAAATTAATTGTAATACTCATGAATAATGAGTATTCATTCACAAAGTATGGAGAGATTAACATCCTGAAGAATATGTAGTCAGGAGGGCCACAGTCAAGGAGTGTTAACTCTAGATTCCAAACCACAGCCCTTTGATATTACTTCCTCTCATGACAAAATCTAACTGCTATTTTCACTGTACATTAATTTTGATATCATTTTGAAGTAATAGCATGTATGGCTCTGTAGTCTCTTAATGTAGATAGTCCTCACTCTCTCCCCTCTGTTTCCTTGCTTTGTTTCCCGTGTTAATCTGGTAACCAGCCACTTATTGTACTGATTATCTTGTAATTGAAACTGTAAAAGCCTATGGCAGGTGAACCTATGGCAGGCAGATGGTCTCCCCAGTACGTCAGCTGTCTCGGATGTGGGTTTTTTTTTTTTTTTTTTTTGATACTACAATGTGGTCTGGGAAAACACACACACACACACACACACAATGAAGAAAAGAGCCCAGATCATACAATTTGAAATTTAACAGAATGTATTTGCTAACACTTTTAGAGTTGCCTTAAGACGAACATTCATTATGGAAGCATCTTTTGTGGAGCATGAAGTGAAAGAGCAGGAGGGGAAACTACAGTGTTGGGAAGAGTGTGGAGCTTGTTACAACAGATTTTCAGTAGCAGTGTTTGTGCCTTTGGTCTTTTGGTGGACTTACTCCTGGGGGGAAGGCAGAAATGCCCCCAAGCTGTTGGTTGCTTCTGCTTGTTCTCATAGCAGCCTGAGGGGAAAAGTGCTTGTTTAAACACGAATATATTCCATAAAAACCAACAATTATGGCAAGGTTTTTAAAAAAGAAAATTACATTAAAGATGAATGAGGGTATATTGAAATAATTGTGTTTTAAGGTGCGTAACATTAAAAGATATTGAATAGAATATTGACTGTTTTGTGGAAATAGCAATAATGAGATTCCTGTCACCTAATCTTACAATAATTGGGTTATTACTATGCAAATGAAGGTATTACTTTAAAAAAGTAAGGAAGCAAGACAGATCCTTGAGGCAGTCCTTTATCTATTCTTAAAGCTGTGCTGTCAATTCTCCTTAGACTGAAGATCCTTTTCCAAACAATTTGGAGATGCTCATTTCACTATTTGCCCCTGAAATTCCACTATAATATTTTTCAGCTGCCACAGGTAGCAGATTGGTGGTTGGTGATTTTATTTTTTTTTTTAGCTCTTTGTGGAACCCAAAGGAGTAATTAAACTGTATAATAATTGCCCACTGTCTTTTTTTTTTTTTTTTTTTAAGAAATGAAATGTTGTGAATTTTGCTGGCAAAGATACATGCTGGAGCCCTTATCTCCACTTTCCATACAGCCCTATCATTATTGTGTAGTGTCAGGTGGTACACACACATCTCAAAAGCCACCAGGTCATTTTGGGCTAGCAGACCTCCTAGGACACCTCTGTGGCTGAGGAAGCAATTCTGTTAGTCCTCAGTCATACTCAAATCAATCGTCCATACATTGCTATCACCATCATGTCCGTTTAAGCTCCTCTGGCACCCATCGAATGAATAGAAATATTTGCGACAATTGCCATTTTAGTTCATGACCCAGGTAAATACCTTTGTGTTCAGCAGGGAATAGTATTTCAAACTTTTGATTGCTGAGGCTTTGGATAAAAGGTGATTATACTTCCTGGGAATGTTGTATGATTTTTACACACCACTTGCTATATGAAATGTTCTCTGTATAAGGAAAAATACAAAGTTCCACTTTAAAAGTTCCCTAGTATTTTTTACATAGAGAAAGCATCAAACAAAAGTCTTGGATTCAGCCTCATTGAAATCTCACAATAGACTTTTTATATTTTAATACTCTTTGGTAGCATATACTGGATTCATCAGAAGAAGGAGATTTGAGGAAATCATGAAAGACAAATTTCATTTACCAGGTACTTTTGGTTCCAAGGATTAGGAGGTCAAGAAACTATAAGTCTTATCAGTTTATTTCAGAATCAGTTGGGACTTGAGAGTCTCTATAAATGTCATCAACACTGCTCTTTACCTTATATCCTTTCATAGTTCTTAAGGAAGAACTAGGCTCAGAGTGGCTACTGCACATTATATTCATGCCATTCTCTGTTCAATAGAGAAATCCTAGAATAGAGTTCTATTTATATGAGTACAGATTTGTTGTTTTATAGTTATTAGGCATGATTTATCAAATATAGATAACATTTTCAAACAATTTGCTATCCTAAAAATATTAATTCTAAATCCTTTCATTTCCATAATCCAATTAATTTGGTTAGCCTCAATAAATTGATATAGGAAAGTAGTTTTTATTAGATCTTTGTGGAAAGGATATTTGGGAAGAATGCAGAAGTCTAGCACGTCATTTGGGTTATAATAAATTATGCTACTGTTATAAATAACCCTCAAATCTCATTTATAAACCTTGTTGTGAGTTTAGGTGATTCTGAATATGAACTATCTACCATATGCTGGCTTTGTTTTCCAGACTTCAGTTTTAATACACCTCCACATAGATCTGTTTCCATGCATTCCCAGGGTAAGGAAGAGAGGATTTAGATAGCTGAGCACTGGCAATTAAATGTTTTATTCCAAAAGTGACAAACATCATGTCTCATATTTCTTTGCTAGAACTAATCATATGATCCTTCCTAATTTCATTGGGATGGGAAGAGGAGAGCCAGATATGGGGAATATTGGGAATATTGCTCATATCCAGTATTGACTTGTTTCTTGAGAATAACTTTACAATATGAAACGTTACTCAGGATGTGTATGGGAAATTATGGCAAGGAGTGCAATGAATAATTTTTATTAAAAACTAAGCATTTTCTTCCTATTCCTTGATGCACCCATTTGTCTAGACTTCCTTGGATGATGCTATTCTTAGGTTTTATGGAACAGGTTTTACCTTGACTAAGGTCACTGTGCAGTCACCCTTTACAGATAGAATTATATTGAGCTTTTAAATTGTAGTTGTAACCAACTTGCAATAATGATAAACATCGCAGAAGATTGCCTTTGTCCAGTTTTGATGAGGGTTGGTGATATTACATGCAGCTAACAGTTTCTCAGGTTGGAAAAGGGGTTATTTGATTTGCAAGAGAAGGAAACATTAGAATCAGTACATTCTTCAATTCATTCTGATAGGATCTGCAAAGAAAAGAGAGCATGATTTTAGTATAACGAATGCCCCATTATCTTCTTAAACAAAGCAGAATGTTTGGAGCTGATAGGTGTTTAGCAGCAGTAATAAAAGTGTGTATCTTATTTAACTTTTTTGGGTAGCATGGGAACAAGGGTGTGTTCAACCTTGAGGAGTGAATATTTTACCACTTAGAGCAGCTTCCTGTCATCCTCAGGAAGCTACCAAGTAATTTCTCTTAAATATCATCACAACTCATAATTTAAGCATAGTTGATGAGTGTTATCTATTGCAGTTCCTAGTCTTTTTGAAGCCTCAAGTTGTCTCACCTTTGTCTAATGGAAACCTCTTCAGGTTGGCTCCTGAGTACTTTTGACATAGCTGTAGTCATCTTTGATAGTGTCCTTGGCATGTCAAGATGTTCTAGGCACATTTTGTACATACTCTGCCATCATCCACTTCTTCGTCTACTTCTTGTTTTCTAAACACTAAGTATGTTCATTGCTACTGGCTTGGTTATTATTTATAGGCCTAAATAGACAGTGCTATTTTATGTGCTGAGAATTTTCACTTCTAGTACTCAAGTATTAATTTTGGGCTATCAAATTTTATGTCAAAACAAAAGCATCTAAATTGGTCCTAATATATGTGATGTCTGTCAGAAGTTCTAGTATTTTTAAAGAACCACATTTCAGCCATGGAAAAATATCATCTTCTAGCTATGAATTATAATGTGTACATTTAATATGTTTCTGAAATTAGTATCTCTTTGGCTTAATCCTGTGGGCAAAGTCTTCTTTCACAGTTTATATTCATTTTTGGCTGTTTTTTGGCTAATGGTGATATAATCTGCTACAAGTTACTGTCTTTATAGGCTCTTATGCATAGAGTTCTACTTCTGTTTTTTAGCATGACTGCTTCATCTTGATCATCATTTACCAATTTTTTTGCTGCAGTAAATGTAATTTCCTCAGAAGTTGTCATATACATTATATTATTTATATATTTCTACAGTTAAACATTCAAAAATTATTTTTAAAAAAGAGTAAAACACATTAGCATAATTTCATCATTTTGCTGCATAGTTGGTTTAAATGGTTAATTGCACTCCTAGAGACTGACCACAAAGCATTGTCTGGCAAAAACAAACAAACAAACAAACATAGAAAGTTACAGAGTCTCTATAACAGCCACTTGTTCAGAAAATCCTTTTAAGACAGAGCCTCATCTATAAGGATATCTTTTCATTAATATGACCAGGGAATAAGATGCCTGTGCTTAGCAGCTGTGTAGGAGGAAAGAGGAAGGGTAGAGTGGTAGAGTCTAAAGTTTTTGTGGTTTTTAGAGCCTTGGTTATATATAATTTTGGGGTGCCCTTGTTTGACAAGACTGGATCAATCTGGGTGACTCTGACAACTCACTACTCCATCTTTTCAGAAGATGGTATTCTTCTCATCTGACATGAATCACTTGGACAAATGCTTTCTGATGCATAGAGATCCTCCATTTCACTTTTTTACCTGTCCTGATTCCCACTTTCTGGTCTTCTGGAGGCTCTAGGAATAACCAGAGGGCCATGAGATTAGATGTGTTATTGGATCATAGTCATTTGCAAATGATACACAAGGGTACTGGCTCATTAGAGTATTTTTAGAAGAAATTGGGGTAGTGTTTGAAAAAAAATCTAACCAGATTTAACAATGAAGAAAAATAATATTTCACATAGCCCGACATTAGAGGTAGGGCAGATTGTTGGGTTGAGTTTGTCCAGTGCTTTCAGCATCTTCTCTCTGCAGTTCCCTTAGCTCTGCCATCCTCTGTATGTCAGCTTTATTCTTTTTGTTTTTTTTAATTGAGTATAGTTGACACACAATGTTATATTAGTTTCAGGTGTTCAACGTAGTGATTCAATTAGTTTATACTATGCTTACCCCAAGTGTAGCTACCACGTGTAACCATACCGCACTATTACAATAACATCAACTATATTCCCTGTGCTGTCCCTTTTATTCCTGTGACTTACTCATTCCATAACTGGAAGCCTGTATCTCCCACTCCCGTTCACCCATTTTCCCCATCCCCCAAACCCCCTTCCCTCTGGCCATCATCAGTTTGTTCTCTGTATTTATAGGTCTGATTCTGCTTTCTGTGTTTGTTCATTTATTCATTCGTTTGTTTGTTTTAGATTCCACATATGACTGAAATCATATGGTATTTGTCTTTCTGTGTCTGACTTATTTCACTTAGCATAATACCCTCTAGGTCCATCCGTGCTGTCACAAATGGCAAGATCTCATCTTTTATGGATGAATAATATTCTATCAAACACACACACACACACACACACACACACACACACACACACACATTCTCCACATCTCTTTATCCATTTATCTATCAATGGACACTTAGGTTGCTTCCATATATTGGCTATCGTAATTCATGCTACAATAAGCCTAGGGGTGCATGTACCTTTTGGAATTAGTGTTTTCATTTCCTTTGGGTAAATACCCAGTAATGGAATTACTAGGTTGTATGGTATTTCTATTTTTAATTTTTAAGTTTTCCATAGTGGCTGCACCAATTTACATTCCCATAAACAGTGCACGAGAGTTCCTTTTTCTCCACATCCTTGCTAACACTTGTTATTTCTCCTCTTTTTGATTTTAGCCATTCTGCCAGGTGTAAGGTGATATCTCATTGTGGTTTTGATTTACATTAGGATGTTCCATGCTCATGGAATGGAAGAATTAATATTGTTTAATTTCCATATTACCCAAGCAATCTACAGATTCAGTGCAATCTCTATCGAAATACCAATAGAATTTTTCACAGAATTAGATCAAATAATCCTAAAATTTGTATGGAACCATAGAAGTTCTTCAATAGCCAAAGTGAGCTTGAGAAAGAAGAACAAAGCTGGAGGCATCACGATCCCAAATTTCAATATATACTACAAAGCTGTAATAATCATAACAGTATGCTACTGGTGCAAAAATAGACACATAGATCAATGGAACAGAATAGAGAGCTCAGAAATAAACCAATGTGGGGCGCCTGGGTGGTGTAGTTGGCTGAGCATCCATCTCTTGGTTTAGGCTCAGGTCTGATCTCAGGGTTGTGGGGTTGAGCCCATGTCAGGCTCTACTCTCAGTGCAGTCTGCTTGTGTTTCTCTCTGCCTCTCCCCCTCACACTCTCTCTCTCTCAAATAAATGAAATAAGTCTTTTAAAAAAGGGAAATGAACCCACACTTAATATGGCCAATTAATCTACAACAAAGGAGGCAAGAATATACAATGGGGAAAAGACAATCTCGTCAATAAGTCATGTGGGAAAACTGGACAGCTACATACAAAATAATGTAACAGGACCACTTTCTTACACCATACACAAAAATAAACTCAAAATGGATTACAGACCTAAATGTGAGACCTGAAACCATAAAACAATAGAAGAGAACGTAATTTCTTTGACATTTTCTAGATGTGTCTCCTAAGGCAAGGGAAACAAAAGGAAAAATTAACTATTAAGACCTCACCAAAATAAAAAGCTTTTGCACAGAAAAGGAAACTATCAACAAAATGAAAAGGCAACCTACTGAAAGGGATAGTTTCCTGGCATCAACGAATCACTGGCAAGGAGGATGGAATTACCATGGTTGCTTTAAATTTAATACTGCAGAGGTTGGGTCAACCCCTCAAACTGCACGGCTCTTAATGCTGAGGAAGGGATATTGAGGAGAAAAGTTCACTATTACATTATGCCTTAGGGTGTATTTGTGTATTTATGATAATTTCTTTGGCTGTAGAATGTGAGTAAAATAATGAACAATTATAGTTGGAATAAGAAAAAGGGAAGGAAAAAGCCAATATGATGTACTGTATCCAAAGATACGTGTGTGTGTGTGTGTGTGTGTGCGTGTGTGTGTGTGTGTGTGTGTGTGTGTGTGTTTTGAGAAAGAGAAAAAGAGGGAGCAGGGAAGGGCAGAGGGAGAGGGAGAGAGAGAATCTTAAGCAGGTTCTATGCCCAGTGTGGAGCCTAATGTGGGGCTGGGTAACGTGACCCTGAGATCATCACCTGAGCTGGAATCAAGAGTTGGATGCTTAGCTGACTGAGCCACCCAGGTGCCCCAAAGATGTGTGATTTGATTATAAAAGTCTTTCAAAATATCCCTCTGACTTTTATTATTTTTTAAAATTTCACTAAGAATTACGTGAGCAACATTGTGTCATCCCATTGTACCTCTAGATGAGCTCAGTGAGAACCAGCTCCTGTGAAATACGGTTAAACTGGCCTTTCAGAGCCGCCATCTGCATGGAGTTCTTATTCTTGTTGTTCCTCATTGGCATCTCCTTGAAAACCCTCTCTTACAGGTCCAAGAGTGTCCTGGGCTTTTGTACCACCATTCATATTTTTTGAGATGCATGCCTGGAATGTTGTCTCCTCTTCCCTCCAACTTTCCAGATCTTTCCTGTTCCTCAAAACCCAGCTGAAATGTTTAGTAAGCCTTTTGGTAACCAGCCTAGCCCAAGGATCTTTTCTCTCTCTTCCCTCTGAAGACTTAAGTATTATTTTGTCTTTAATTCATTTGTTGGTCAAATTATCTGCTGCTTTTTGAGACTTGTCTTCTATGTCTTTGAGCTATTAGTAACATCTTCTATTATTGATTATGACTTTCTTGAAAATAGAAACCCTTGAAATCTTAATGAGTCCCATGAAAATTGTTTTAAATAATCTCTCATTCTGGACATAAAAATAACTCACATTTACTAAGCGTTTGCTGTATGCCCAAGAGTGACAAATGCTTTATGGATGTTAGCTCAGTTTTTCCTCACATACAGATACAAAAACTCCATGTAGTGGGTTAGACAAAAACCTAGCTCAAACTAGTTGAAATAAGAAAGGGAATATAGTGGTAGCCTGATAGAAGATAACCTTGAAGTTCCTGGTATATGTCCAGGCATCCATCTCTCACTCTGTTTTCCCATCTCTTACCTTTACTTTTCTCTTAGTTGACTCTTTTAGGTTTCAAAGATCCTCAGTAACCTCAATCATGGTTGTGGGGGTTATTCTAGCAATTGTTGTGGTGATGGGGATCCCCACATGGCTTCCCAGAACTGGTCAATGATTACTGAGGCCTGAACAGTCATCCCTAAAGTGCAGCTAGAGGAAGTGTGGGTCAAACTCACTTGAACCATGAAGTCTGAGAATAGAGGCAGCATGGTTTTTCAGTGAGATGCTGAATAGACAATTTTTCTGGTAAGTATTATTTCTAATTTACAGATTAAACCTGGGCTTAGAGATTGAGTAACTTGCCTAAGATCACCCAGATTGGAAGACTCTATCCAGCATAAACTCCAGAGTTTATGATAAACACTTTGCTATATTGTAGTATTTTTATTAAACTATGTTTGAGTATCAGTGCTCAAAATAAAAATAGCATCTATTGCACAGACCTTATTTTATGTATCTTTAGCAGCCATCCTCTTTAGATACTCAGTTGTATCTTACTTACTACTTACTGTACTTACTTCCTTGTATAATCTCATTTTTTTTTTTTTTTTTTTTTACCAAATCAGGAACTGAACCATTATCTGAAATTATTGCATACTGGTTGAGTGACTGGATTTGCTTTCCTAAGGCTGTGTTTCAGTCACCATGTTTCCTTACTCAGATCTTCGTATACGAATACATTACTTGAATACCTTACTCGAATATGTTCATGACTCTTTGTGGGCTCCAAAGATAGTACACATGACAAAGAAATCTCAAATGTTGTCCAGGTGGGTTGGCTGCTGAACTCTCCCTCCATTGCCCGTGGAGGTGACTGGATATAAAGTAGAGATTCATGAGTATGTTGCAAGGGCTAGTCCAAGATCTGTCAGTGGAAAGACACTTAAGGAGAATAAACCAGGATTGACTGAACTGTGGATGTGGAAGCCCTGATTCTTAGAGCTCCTTAGATGAAAGTGTATGGGTCCTGTTATCTCTGGCTCCTTCCAAAATCTAAGGCCTGCCCTGCTCTTGCTTGGGCCTGCCAGCAGGCCTTGTTCTTCAGGTTCTTCCTGCCCAGTCAGTACTTAGGAGAGACCACCTACTGATTCACTGCAACTCCAGGTCTTCCTGTTCTTCTGACCCCCAAATTTCAGATGTCTAAAATGAGTTTTCTATAATTTTTGACATTATTATACTTCTATACTGCTATTTAATTTTATATATATTAACACACAAATGTATGTTTTAGTTGTAACAACCCCTTTCCTGACATTCTGGAATGTATTCCTTGTTTTACTTCTTTCTCTGCTAATGACTGTTCCAACTTTGAAGTAGTTAGATCACAGCTTTTTTATTAATAAGTTTTAATGACTTTGTTTTCTCCACATCATCTAACAAAGTACATTACAGGTATTGCTCAACAATATATTTATTTAATTTGACTTAGTGCTCAGAGATGGGATGAACTGTCTGTGACATTAATATGAGGACCAGGAATTTCATCTTATTCATAGAGGTGGCCTGAAGACTGTTTTACTCTGCACTTTCAGCTTGGGCTAAGAGCTGTAGGGTGAACAGAGTGTACCAGCCTAATCCACAGATTGGTATGTAGTTC
The DNA here is from genome assembly GCF_024610735.1 of Ursus americanus. Classification (NCBI taxonomy): domain Eukaryota; kingdom Metazoa; phylum Chordata; class Mammalia; order Carnivora; family Ursidae; genus Ursus; species Ursus americanus. The sequence continues at coordinate 23,633,356 of NC_142151.1, read as the reverse complement.
TTATCATCTTTATCCATTCAGTCGTTACTGTATCAGCTGAGGGGTTAATTTAGGATTGCTTTTTGTCTATTGAATGCAGAATTTGGTGTATTATGAGGATTTTTGCTTCTCATCAGGAATAATGGCTTTATGTTATAAAAAGCATTAAAATAGTATACGCTATCTTATCCAAACGAGGTCAGTTATTTTATAGTTACATTTGATCCATGATGGTACTATGGCTGGAAGGGGAGACAAGTCTTCTTATGTAGAAATGTTGCCTATTAACAATGAAAAATGCATTTATAGTTTGCCCTCCTATTAACAGTTATATGGCTTATATTGAAGGTATTTGATCTGTTCAATTACTGATTTTTCACTGGTAAAATATAACTTCATCTTCAGTCCATGCACATCAGCATAGGAGTACATCTATTTTACTTTTTAATGTTAAAAACCACAAAGGCTTTTCTAAATTAGCAGGGGCATTTACACAGTAAACTAGTGAAAAATGTTATGAGCTTTCATCAGCTGTTTTGGTTTTAGCTGCCACTTTGGGGCTTTTACACTTCTTTCTCTTTCCCACCCCATCTCCAGGAGGCAAACAAAGAAATATAATTTGCATCAGCTATAGAAATGCCTCTGAGATCACTGCTCTAAGTGTGCTGGGGATTTGGAGTAGAAATCCTGAAAAAGAGAAAAAGGCAAGGGTAAAAGCTCTGTTGACAAGGGAGTTTCATAGGCATGCAGTGAGAGCACAACATTGGACGTGTGAATACAAATTTTGTAAGCTTCCTCTTGTGATAAAAGTCTAGGAGTATGGTAGTTCTGTCTGGTTAAAGAGTTGGATACAGTGACAGCTAGATAGCTTAGTTTTTCTTTCTGTTGTAGATACTTCCCTGTTGGAGTATTTAGCACCTTTACTCCTTCTTGTCCTTCTCATCACATATGCCACCACTGGTTGAGAGGAAGGTAGGTGGCTCTCTCTGCACATGATGCCAAACAGTTCTCCATCATTTGGCCAATCCACTGGGCTGGAATGGAAGGGTATTTGAATTTTCACTTTGATGCGGAGCATTAGCACATTCACTCTCTGCTGGCATCAGGTCAGGGAAACCACATAAGCTTGTGAACCAGTTTTTCCCTGGAGCAAATATAATACACGTATTTGGCTAGGAGGTCATCTGTTAAAGGTTGACTTTATTTTTTCAAGAGGATCAGGTATTTGTTCAAATTTAGAAAGCATCCAAGTAGAGGCAATGTAGACATTTAATCAAAGCAAAATCTATTCTAAAAAAATAAGAAGATCTCATTATAGATTCACAGTCTGTGTATTTGTGTGCTCAAGGATAATAATAATACTGGGATACATTTCAGAGAAAAGAGATGAGTAAAAATAAGAAAAAAATTAATGGATTTGAGCCCAAGTAAATGAAACTCTATTATTTAATTATAGTATCTGACTGTGAATATAAATGGGAGATGTAGAGCGAGAATTTTTTCTACAGTTTGGATCATAGAAGATTTTATGACTAAAAGGGGAAGTCTGAAACTCAGAGCTACAAGCTAGAGTTTTGATCCTTCATAAAATGAATCAGGGAGTATGAAAAAATATTTTGGGATTGAGGACAGTCCCTTTTGCAAGCACTCAAGTGTTTTTACATCTAAAGTGAGTAAAAACTGTATAATGTGAAAACTACGCTAGCGTCCTTCAAATTTGCCACTTTGGAGAAGCCTGAATAGCTGGGATAAAACTTACTGATACACAATAGAGAAAGACATGCTAACCATTACAGTTTCATGTTTGGAACCTCTTGTGGGCCAGTGTCTGCAATAATATCAATGATTGGGCCATTTATTTGTTACCAATTGGTGTTTTACCAATTGGACGCAGGTAAGTTTTAACTCCAGTGTCCTGGTTAAATTCCAGTGTAGATGAGTGATGATATTCTATCTGCCATGTTCTTATTTTGCCTTTCTTAAGGAAATGAAGCATAACTGCATTCCCAAGCAGACTTTTGATATACTTTAGATAAAAATTCAGTATTTTTATCTAGTATCTTCATTTTGTAGTTCCATATTATTAGACGTCAGTTTTAGGTTTAGCTCGATCACTGACTCACTTGTGACCTTGGCAGGTAATCTTCATCTCTCTGAAATCTATTTTCTATAAAATAGAACAACAGTCTAGGTCGTTGTTAAGCCTACTAACAATTTTCACAGCCTCTGAATTGTTGATGGTTCACATCCTTGATAATACAATAAGGGGAAAATTTTGTCCAGACTTCAAAAATTCTTCAGAAAATTTCAGAAATTACCTTTAAAGTTTTCTGTCCAAGAGTATATATCAAATGCCAGAAATCTTGGTGTTTCAAATTAGAGTCAGTTTCTCCTCTACCCCCCCACCCTCAACAAATCCCAATCCATTTCTCAGTTATCTTTCTAGTGGAGGTAGAATGCATGTATAGTTTCCCTTCCACTTGGAGGGAAACAAGAGAGCTTGGGGAGAAAACAAAAAAGTATCTCATATAGCTATATTTATTCTGATGTTCAGATTTTTGATTTAGCAATCTCACATTTTTGCAGACATATTCAGGAGGGCACAATTTATGATGTACTTAACTCAAAGTGGTAAAATGATGACACCATCAGACTATGATGAGTTATGTATATATAATGTAATTCCTAAAGCAACCACTAAAAAAGCTATACAAAGAGACACTAAAAAATACTGCGTGTAAATCAACAATAAAAATTGTTGAAGCAAGAAAGGAAAGAGAAATGAAAATAGAGGAAAGTATAAAACAAAAATGAAATTGCAGACTTCAGTCCTAACATATCAATAATTACATTAAATATAAATGGACTAAATATAACAATTAAAAGATGGTCTGAGTGTATTAAAAATAGGACCTAACTATATGATGTTTATAAGAAATTCTCTTCAAATATAATGATATAGGCAGGTCGAACGTAAAAGGATAGATAAAGATGTATGATGAAAACATAAATTAAAAAAGGCAGGAGTTGCTATATTAATATCAGGTACAGTAGACTTGAGAGCAAAAGAAAAAAAAATTACCAGTGATAGAGGGGGCTATTATATAATGACTAAAGAGTTATTCCATCAAAAAGACATAGCAATCCTATATGCACTAAATTACTGGATTGCAAAATACATGAAGCAAAATTGACAGGTTTGAAAAGAGAAATAGACAAATTCACCACAACTTACATAATATTAAATAGATAATTTGAATATCCCTATAATTAATAAGGACATCAAACATAAAATTTTTAAGCTTCCAAAAAGGAAAATCTGGTCCCATATGTGTTCACTAGTGAGTGCTAACAGACACTTAGAGAAGTAACACCAATTCTACACAATCCCTTCCAGAAAACCATTTATTTTATGGTAGTATTATCCAGATACCAAAACCCAACAAAGACAGAAAAAGAAAGAAAGAAAGAAAGAAAGAAAGAAAGAAAGAAAGAAAGAAAGAAAAGAAAACCAGACACAAATATCCCTCATGAACACAGACACAAAAGTCCTTAACAAAACATTAGCAAATAGAATTCATATAAAATGACATAAATCCCATAATCAATGGGTTTTATTCCAGGGATGCAAGCTGGTTCCGTACTTGAAAAACTATTAGTGCGATTCACCAGGTAACAGGCTAAAGAAGAAATGCCACATGATTCTATCAATTCAGACAGAAAGAGCTTTTGACAAAATTTAACAACCATTCATAATAAAAACTCTCAGATAAATAGGAACAGGGAACTTCCTCAATTTGATATAGAACATCTATTAAAAAATGCATAACAGGGGCGCCTGAGTAGCTCAGTGGGTGATCCCGGCGTTCTGGGATCCATTCCCGCATCAGGCTCCTCTGCTGGGAGCCTGCTTCTTCCTCTCCCACTCCCCCTGCTTGTGTTCCCTCTCTCACTGGCTGTCTCTGTCAAATAAATAAATAAAATCTTAAAAAAAAAATGCATAACAGTCTACAACTAACATTACCTTTAATGATGAAAGACTGAATTCTTTCCCCTTAAATCAGAAAGTAGGTCAAGAATGTGTGTACTCACCACTCTTACTTAATATAGTGCTAGAATTTTTTGCCAGTGGGGGGAGGGGAAGGAAATTAAAAGCATAGAGATCAGAAAGGAAGAAATAAAACTGTCCCTATTTTCAAGTGACATTTTTTTAATGTAGAAAATCCCAAGGAACTTAAAAAACACACTTGTCAATCTAGTGAGTTCATCAAAGTAGTGGGTTATAAGATAAACATACAAAAATCAATTATATTCTTTTATAATAGCAATGAACACCTAGACACCAACATTAAAAATACAATCCATTTACAGTTACTCAAAAAATTAAATACTTAGGCATAAATCTAACAAAACATGTACAAGACTTTTATGCTGAAATCCAGGAATATCTAAAAATACATATACCATGTTCATGGACTAGAAGACTCACCAATAAAAGATATCAATTCCCCCAAACTGACATACAGATTCAACATAATTCCTGTCAAATTTTCAGCAAGATTTTTTTGTACATGTAAACAAAATTATCCAAAAATTTATATGAAGAGGCAAAGGAGTTAGAATAGCTATAATGAATTTGAATTAGAAAAATAAAGTGACAGAGATTAACCCACCCAATTTCTAGATTTACTATGTAGCTATAGTAATCAAGACTCTGTGATCTTGGTGGAGGGATAGGCACATGTATTAATGGAACAGAAGGGACAAATCCAGAAATTGACTAACACAAACATATTTAATTGACTTTACAAAGGTGAAAAATCAATTCAATGGAAATACAGCCTTTTCAACAAATGGTGTTAAGCCAATTGGACATTCATAGGTAAAAAAACAAAAACAAAAACAAAAAAACCCCCACAAACCTCATAAAACAACAATAAAGAAAAAAACACACAAAAAAGCCCATTGACCTAAGTCTGACAGCTTATATAAAAATTAACTCAATATATGTCATGAACTTAAATTTAAGTCTAAAATTATAAAATTTTTAGGGAAAAAAATGGAAGTTTTTAGGATCTAGGGCTAGGCAATGCATTTTTGGACTTTGTGTCACAAGAACAATCCATAAAAGGAAAGATTGATAAATTGGATTTTATCAAACTTCAGAACTTTTGGTCTGTGAAAGACCCTTTTATGAGGATGAAAAGACAAGCTACAGACTAGAAGAAAATATTTGCAAACCATGTATCTGACAAACGAATAGTACTAGGAATATAATCTTTAAATCTACAGTTAAAAAAATCTAATTAGAAAATGAACAAAAGACATGAAGAAACATTTTATGGGAGAAGATATATACAGATAGCAAATAAGCACATGAGAGATGTTCAGCATCACTAATCATCACTAATCATTAGAGAAAAGCAGAATGGCTAAAATAAAAACTAATGACAACACCAAATGCTGGCAAGGATGCACAGAAACTGGCTCACTCATGTATTGCTGATGGGGATATAAAATGGCACAACCATTCTGCAAAATAGTTTGGCAGGTTTTTAAAGAAAATTTAAGATACAACTCCAGTACAACCCAGCAATTGCTCTCCTGGGCATTTATCCCAGAGAAAGGAAAACTTTTGTTCACATAAAAACCTGTATGCATATGCTTACAGAAGCTTTGTTTATAATAACTTCAAACTGGAAGCAACACAGTGTCTTTCAATGAGTGAATGGTTAAATGATCCATATCATAGAACACAGTCCTCAGCAGTAAAAATGAGAGAACTATTGATACTCCAACATGGATAAATCTCCAAAGAATTATGTTGACTGTATGATTTCATTTATATAATATTTTTGAAATGACAAAATTATAATAATTATAAGTCAATTAGTGATTTCCACTGTTTATGGAGGAGGTGGGATGGGAGAGAAATGGTTATTGCTGTAAAAAGACAATCTGAGGGATTCTTAGGATAATGGAAATGTCTGTCTTGACTCTATCAATGTCAATATCTTGGTTTTGGTATTGTACTAAGGTTTTGCAAGATGTTACCACTGGGGGAAATGAAGCAAAGGTTACAGGAATCTCTGTTTCTTAAAACTGCCTGTGAGTCTACAATTATCTCAAACTAAGTTGTTTAATTAAAGAAAAAGACAGCCCTCTACCGGCTCCTAGATAAAAATCCAAAGCCTTTCCTTGGCCCTTTCTAACCTCACTCATGTCCTACTTCTCTCTCCCTTGTACATCATGCTGCAGCCATAGTGGCCTTTTTGCTGTCCCTGGACCTGTGTAGTAAGCTCTCACCACAGGGCCTTTGTACTTGCTATTCCCTCTGCTGGGAAGCTCCTCCCTCTGGTTTACCTCATCCTGTTCTCTGCTTAAATGTCACCTTAGCAGAGGTTTTCCTTGAATACTTTCTCTAGAGTAGCATGCCTGTCACAATCTAATGCCTTATTTGGATTTATTTGTTTTCTTCAGTAAAAGCATACTTGATACTTTAAAAAATTCCACATCCCTAAGATGGGAACCTTAAATTCCCTGCTATGCCTTCACTTTTCTATGTGTTCTTCTCGAATTTGGGGCATTTGATTAAAAAAACAAACCAAAGAAGCTGATTTCTATTTTCTTTATTTTGTATTTTCTTTCTTTCTGCTGATGTCTAGGTGGAATTCATGGGTTCTGCAGTAGTAAATGTTCTGTACTCTGTCATGCTCAGTTTATCACAATCCACTGGTATTTCCACAACAGCTAAGATTTGAGAATTGACCTCTTCACACAGTGAATCTGCCTCTAAATGACTTAGCTCTAATTCTCTTCTAGGCTTTTTAATCAGTCTGCAGTGTGAAGACATACTTCAAGAGGATCCTTAGAAGTCTTGGACACGCTTACCCTTATGTGGCAGGTATGTCTCTGTCTACACACTAAATGTGCAAGACATGTAACTTTCTTTATTTTCCTATAGCTAAATCTAAATTACGTTTTGTCTTCCATTTAACCATGTGGAAGCAATCTGAGCTTGCATGTAAGTTCTAGGTAAGGTTATGAGATACCAGGCTTTTGAGGAATGACACACCTGTTCTTTGGCTGCCATCTCTTCACTAGCCACAGATTTCCTCCTATCCCTTGTCAGTACTTGTGGGCAACTGCTGACACATACGTTGATCTTCCTTTGAGGATCTTTTGCTCTCCTTCTCCAAGCTTTTCCAGGTACCTCCTGGGCATATCAGGGCATGCTGTCACTCCTGCTGAACCAGAAGAAACTCTCTGTGGTGGGATGAAGCTCTTCGTTCTTTGCATGCCACTCTGAAGCACATGATACGTGTTGTGTTGCTCTTGTATCATGCTGTTGTATGGGGTCCTTTGCACGGCTGGTCAGGTTCAACTGCCTGGACATACTGCTTGGCCATCTCTAAGGTCCAGGTTATATCCAAGAAGATCCTTTCCCTCCTACGATTATCTCTCACCCACATATTTGGGGTTTCTCTCTGGAACAGTACTTTGAACAAGCACAACTTAGGAAATCAATCAGAACATAATATATTTGTTTTACTTGTTTCTTTAAAATGAATTGGGAAAGGGTGTTGGGAGTTCCCTTGCCTTTGGATAAAAAAAAAATAGTTCTCAGGCAGGCTCCATCCCTAATAGCACTACTCTTAGATTTAAAAAAAAATTCTTCTTGGCACTTTAGATTCCAAACATAGTCTTCATTCAGAAATTAGAATGTCTAATCTCAGACCATAATCATAGCTTGAAAGTTAATTTAATATCTATCATCCCTTCTTCCCCATCCGAGGCCCATTTTTGGGTTGGGCCAAAAATTGTATTGGGAGAGGGTGTGGGGTTTTTTCTCTTTTTATCTGTCACTTCCTCTCCCACTTGCTAGGTATTGCTAAAGCTTAAGTGGTTGGAGCATGGCACAGAAGAGGAAATAAATGGCTTAGGAATGTTTCTTACTTGAAATGGTTCTATGTTAAGCTGACTCCGTGCTTTCTGGGCCTGATGATGTTTAAAACTGACACTCACTTGGCTCCTTCACGGTCTTTGGTGGCTTCCTTGCTGGACCCATCTGGCTTCAGCTCCCCTGACTTGGGTAGGGCTTCTCGTCTAGCTACTCCTTTTCCAGTGGAGCTTCTGGTTTTCAGAGGGTCCATTCTACATGCACTCATTTGGGGTATCAGTGATACTTCCAGATGGACATCTTGGGCTGCTTCATGAAAACATGTTTCTTATGAACCTCTATGGGCAGGAAGGGTGCAGGTAATTCTCAGATTCCAGAGCTGCTCCTAGCCTGACCCTCTTGTCCTCCAGATTTCCAAGGTGAGAATCAATCTGCAGTCCATTGGGTTTCCCAGACTCCAGGGGACACATTTAGGCTGTCTACCTTGTTCCTTTGAAGTGTCTCTAAATACTTGAGAAAGAAAAAGTGGCACCTTCCAGCTCTCTTGCTTGGGGGGAACGTGGGCTTACCATAGAGTAGCAGCTCAATCCAAGAATCTCTTTGTAAAGCTTCTCCTAATTTCTATTGTTTCAATTCTTTACATTATCTTGTAGGTTTTAGAGCCATTCGACCAGTCTTGTGATTTTTCTTTTAAAATCTGGATTTTGATCTGGCCCTTTACTTTGGAATTTCATACCTGTTTAATGTAGGTAACGCAGCTGGATCTTCCAATCTAACGTCTGGTCATTCTGACCCCACTAGGATGAGTTGAAGTGGTGGGGGGGAGGGGTAAAGATGCAGTCATCCCCACCCCAAATTGCCCATGGATACACTAGTGTCTATATATGTCTTGACCACCTTGAGTTCAGAGTATAGCAATTTGGCTGCCTGAATGAGGAGAGAAGCAAGATTCAAGGATATAAAATAGAATCTCCAAATATTATATCCTAAATGATAAAAATAAATTTGCCTACCCTCTTTTGAGTACCTCTAATGTGGTTTTTAATCTTTATAATGGTTTTACAGCCTTTACATTAAGGATTTGATATTTGAGGAAACCAGGTATATTCGTCTGCTAGGGCTGCCATGACAAAGTGCCACAGAGGCGGTGGCTTAAACAACAGAAATTTATTGTGTCGCCATTCTGGAGGATCAAGGTCTAAGTCAGGGTATTGGCAGGGTTGGTTCTTTCTGAGGACTGTGAGGGAAGAATCTATTCCTTCTCCTTGTCTTGTAGATGGCATCTTCTCCCTGTCTCTTCACATTATCTTTCCTCTATGAATGTCTATCTCTATGTCCAAATTTGCTTTTTTTTTTAATAAGGACACCAGTCATATTGGATTAGGGCCCACACTAATGACCTCATCTTAACTAATTATAGAAATGACCTTATTTTCAAATGTCACCTTCTGATGTACTGTGAGTTAGGACTTCAACATATGAATTTCGGAGGCGGGGGGGTTGCACAATTCAACCCATAACACCAGGATTCAAAGAGGCTCAATGACCTCAATTTCACACAGAGCTTGAAACGCTAGTGCAGGGATTCCTTAACTGTGTGACTCTAAAGCTTGCATTCTTCCTGCTATACTACACTTCATCTCAGATGAATCTTGCATGCAGGCTTGTGCAATGAGAGTACTGTCTTTCCTTTAAACAACCAAACCAGCCTGGTTGAGGCATGGATCCACCCTGGAAAAAAGCTCATACTTAGCTAAAATTTCTCTCATCATATGAACTCAGAATAACACCTTACACAAAGGAGAAACAGGAACATGTTTGTGGGGAGGTCCAATATAGTGCCATTATACCACGGGCTAGAAACTGAATTTATACCTGAATGAGGGTTTATGTTCTATCAGAATTCCAATGGCTCTGAAGCTACTAAAATGGTCTCAACTCCAATTTGGTGATATTATTCCTCTGGCCTGTGGTTTGTATTTCTGATGCTTTTAACCTATATTCAGATCTAAATGTGCTGTGTGTCTGTGGGCTGCTTCACGTAGAGCATATTTAAACAATGTGTAATAAAACAACATATTTAAATCATACAAAAGAAAAAGGGTAGAATGTGTGCTATAAAGTCTCTGCAGGCATTTACTGGATAATGGTAATGATAGCTTTACTAAAAAAAGGATAAAATATGTTCAGCTTCAATGAGGATTGTATTTAGGGGGATTATCAGATTATTTTGGATATTTTCCTTTTAAAAACAATTCTTTAGTGCATCCTAGGTGGGAGATAGGAATTATAATAGTGATTCAGAAACATGGCTTCATGCATAGGAACATAATTTGAGTCTTGTAGTATTCATCACTGTTTTATTCCAGATGGCAAAAAAAATTATTATCCCTTTCAGTTAGTGCTTGAAATATATACCTACAGAAATAAGTCCATTATAAGATTTTTCTTGCCAAAACTCTAATAGATGCTCACTTACTAAGAAATATGTATACTGAGAAATATTTAAGAAAAATACACTTTAATGAAGCTGCACTAATGGTATTTATTTAGCTAATTGTGTACAGGGATCTAAATATGATTTCAAGTAAGTAGACTATTGGCCATATAAATAAGCCTGGCACAGGTGTGCAGAGTTTTAAGAGAATTAGATAGCAGATCTAATGAAAATTAGAGTAAGCCTCAAATAAATGTTTTATTATAAATTAGATTTCCTGTTATAAAGCAAATAGAGCCACATTACAAAAGTATTTTAAAATAAGGGTAAAAAATTGCTAACATATCAATAACCGAAAGCAACAAAACAACCTTTTGGCATACTTGCTTCTCCTCCTTTTTCATTCATTTGTTCAACAAGGGATTAGTAAGTACTTACTTAATGCAGACACTTGGAGAAAGATGGCTGGGACAAGATCTCTGCCCTGAACGAGCTTTTAAATTATCAGAGAAAATACACAGTGATTGAGTCCTTGTAACAGGTGGTAAGTGCAGTTCTGGAGGCCAGTTAGCCAACGAGCTTGCTATCAACTCTATATTGTCAGGTCTGGGAAGGCTTTAACAGGTGAGCTGAGATAGAAGAAATGAGTTAGCTGGACAAGAGAAGAAAATGTATTTTAGTTAGAGGAAAGAGCATCTGCTAAGGTATGGGAGGATTGAAATAACATTACGAAGAACTGCAAATAATGCAGCATGTCTGGAACAACAGAGAATGAGGTTGGAGAAGTAGGTGGAGGTGATATCATGGAAGGATTTGTGCCAATTATACTATTGGCAAGAAAGTTTTTCAAGTAGTGAAGGAATGTGTTTAGAATTTCATTTTAGAAAAATTAATCTTCAGCAGTATGATTGGATGGATAGCTTAGAAAATAGTAACCTTAGGAACTGAGGGTTTGGTAAGAAGCCAGATATACCAAGAAGCTGAAATAAAGCTTACATTAAAAACTCTGGGCTTGCATGGGCCTCTAGCATGGGTAGGGACTCTAAAATGTGTTCTTGTGGTCATATGTTTTTATAAAATTTTATTAAAAAGTTTGTTTTTAACTTCAATTAGTTATGAATATTTTCTCCTTCTATATTACTACTCCTACCCTGTGCTATGCTTTTCTTAGCATTCTCTTAACGTTGGGGGGCATTGGTGACACAGATTTCGTATTCGCAATTTTTACCTTCTTTTTTCTTTTTCAAATTGGATAAGCTTAGGCCTTGCTTGTTGATCCAGTCCCCAGATATGAAATGGCAGGTTCTTAATCCAAGACAGTAGCTGCAGAGATGAAGAAGGAAAGGATATGGAAGACTAAGGGGGAGGAATTATTGACTGTTGGTACGAAGGAAAGGGTGGTGTGCCAAGCTTTCTCGCTTCTAAAACTCTGAATGGGAGGGGCAGGTTACTATCATAAGTAACAGTCTGTAGAACATCTTCGTGTGTGTATGTTTCCATATTTTTGGATTTACAAAAAGTGTAGTTACCCTTATTAAGGTGTTTTAATGGGTTTTGTTATCTATCACCAAATTGCTTTCCAGGTAGATTGTGCCATGTAACACTGCTACAGTTAACGTAGAAATGGGTTTTCTTGTTTATGCCCTTGCTAGCACTGGGTATTATAATTTTAATGTTTTTAAACTAAATTGTTGGGTGAAGATTTCTCTTTTATTCTGAGGTGAGATAAATGCCATCCGTTATCATTAGCTGTGCATAGGAATCTATTTTCAGGAGATAGTTATTATGGCCTTTCCCTGGTAATGATTTAGGAAGCATTAGGAGGTAGTTATAAATCTTTTATGTGAATAGTTATGTTATACACTCTAAATGCATACATTACATACATACATTATAAAAGCTAGAAATAAGTGGGGCTAAAATGGTTTTGTAGATCAGGTTGTTTTTAGACCCAGTGTTGGCAAACTTTTTCTGGTAAGTACCAGAGAGTAAATATTTTAGGTGTTATAGGCTAGGAGGCAAAATTGAGGATATTATGTAAGCACTTTAAGAGAGAAAAAAATTTCCACAAAATTTGACATAGTTCAAAATATAATAATAATTGAGGAAATTTTTTATAATAGTAGTCTAATGAGAAAAAAATGAATTATTTTTTGGGGGGGAGACATTTCATGATTGTAATTCAAAGTTAATGTTTTCAATTCTCAAATCGATTATAAATGTTCATTTATTAAATCATTCTTATTTCACAGGTGGTGAGCTAGATTTGGACTACAGACCATACTGTGCTGACCTCTGTTTTAGACAGTGACATTTGAATGTTCATTTATTAAATCATTCCTATTTCACAGGTGGTGAGCTAGATTTGGACTACAGACCATACTGTGCTGACCTCTGTTTTAGACAGTGACATTTATAAGTCGTTTTTCCATTAGGTTTTGTTAATATATTTTGTTTGGTAATATGTTTCAGTTCTCTTACATACTATATTTGAGCTTATGGCAAATCTACAACTTGCAAAACACCTATCAAAATGTGTGTGTGTGTGTGTGTGTGTGTGTGTGTGTGTGTGTTATGTGTATAGGGTCTGGGTGGTTTTATTCTACATTATCAATAGAAATTGGGATATATCTGGGGTAGTAACACTATGACAATGAAGCATTTTGTCAATTTAGGTTACCAGAGAAGTGAAACAGGAAGCTAGATTTGACAGGTCCAAATTTGATCTGTTGGTATATGTATTGGAATGAGTTTGAAGTTCCCTGTTGACTTTGATTTGACTATAATTGGTCTTGTTCATTAATGACTGCTTCTACTAACTTCTGGAGATTTCTGCTTTGGTTTTCACTTTGCTGTTCCTCAGCAACTTTCCAAAATGTTTTCATTCTTTTCCGACCCTCCTTCACAAACTTGTTGTCTTGAAATACTTTCTATAATTTACATTTCATTTGCTAATGGTTTTTGTGGCAAGGCTACCCAGTTCCTCTGGTTTCAAGAAAGAAAAGAAGGAGGAAGGAAGAAAAGAAATGAAATGGAAAGATATGAAAATAAGCAGGTCATTTAACCCACTTCAGATTGGGCCATTTAATCTCCAAAGTTTCAGCTGGAATTTGATTCCTAAATCTAAGACCATTTTTTCCTTTAAACTCTTAATGGTTTGGGAATTCTTTTAAAACTTGGGTAAGTTTAGCTATTTCATGAGTATGCTGAATTATGGACTGGATTTCTTAGGAACTGACAATTGGGTTGAAAGTTTATCTTTTTAATCAGTATGGGTACAAAGAATTGGTATCTTTCTAATACATAATTGAAGATAATTCAAATGAATGAACTCAATATGAAAACGCTATTTTTAAAAAATATGACGTGGGTGGAACTAGAGGGTACTATGATCAGTGTGTAAGTAAGTCAGTCAGAGAAAGAAATATACTGTATGATTTCACTCATATGTAGAATTTAAGGAACAAAAAAGATGAACATAGGGGAAGGGAAGGAAAAAGTAAAATAAGATAAAAACAGAGAGGGAGACAAACCATAAAAGACTCCTAACTATAGGGAACAAACTGAGGGTTGCTGAAGGGGAAGTGGGTGGGGGGATGGGTAATTGGGTTATGGACATTAAGGAGGGCACATTATGTAATGAGCACTGGGTGTTATAAGCACCTGATGAATCACTAAATTCTACCCTTGAAGCTAATAATAAACTATATGTTAACTAAGTTGAATTGAAATTTAGAAAGAAAAAAATACAGAAAATTTTTCCCATTTTACTAGTACATAGAATATTTTGATTTAATATTTTCTTTAATGGAGAAATATGCCATATCTATTTACACAATAAAGTAAGCTGTATGTATTTTTTAGAGATCATGTGTTATAAGATTGCAATTTTTATGTTTCTGAGAGTAAGCACAGGAGAAAATTCCATCAAAATTAAATTTCAGAATTATTTCCTTCTCTTATTTACTTTCATAGGCTCTTTGGAAAGCAAGGTTCCAAATATATCTTTCCACAGTCTTCCTGCCAGTGGCTAACTCAGTGTGCTCTTCTCAACTATTGTCTTGTTTTTTAGCTGCTGAAATATGTGGCCATTTTAAAAATTTGTTTAATTTCACATTTCGTTTCTGCTTTAGACGCAGAAGGTTTTTGTTTTTTTTATAGAAAATTGATATTAACAGTTTTATAATTCCAAGAACAAAATTTGCTCTAAACACCATTTTTTAAGAATTTTCACTGAGCTGTCCAATTATTGTTAATTGCCAATTGGACTTACTGTGTCTTAAAATAAAATTCCTTTAATATTTATAATCACAATTATTGACAAATATCTGATATTTGTTATTCAAAAAACATTTGTTCAGCCGGAAAAGGAGTAAATTATTTCATCAAAGGCAAAACAGAGCTTCAGGGCCCTTTATTCCTGAGTTCTACCCCAGGTTTGGGGGAAAGCTGTAGGCACTGTGTTCACGTGATCACGTTTTGTTGTAAAATTTGCAAAGTCAGCTATTTTAACTGCCATCATTTATGACCAGCACCTCCACTTTAACCTCTCTCCGTTCCTTTTCTGTTTTGTGGTGAAACGGAGAGGCCATGGCTTTGTTTTGGTCTGGGGTAGGTCCACCGAAGGAGGAATCCAAGTGGGGATACAGTTATTTTAAGTTAAGTGGGATATAGTTAAAGGTGTTTGTAAATATTCCATGTATAGTGAAGCCATTGATGATGTCCCGCTTTGCCAATTCACTAGACATTTGACACTCAGAGGCCACAATGGAACACAGGAGCCAGAGGCCACCGTGTCCTATGGACCCATCCTACAGTCCTGACAAATGATGCATGGGGATGGGAGGGTGAGACTGGGTTTGAAACGTATAGAGCCAGAGCTACCCTGTGGAAAAGCTTTTTCGTTAGTAGATGTATAATATAAACAGAGGCTATGGTTTGTATCAATGCCCAGTCCCAGTAGAAGTTCTCTCCTGTTAGGAATTTAATGACTAATTATTATTAACACATCATATATTTTTTCATTTTTGATGGATATTACAGAAATAGAATTTCTCAAATATCTGTGTTTTTAGGACACAAACTTGTAATGGTGATACAGGCAGCAAGTACTGCTGTGCGTGAGCGATTGCATGTTTTCTGAATCTCAGTGATGAATAGTTGAAAACAAATTTTGATTACACATACTAGATAAAAGAATAAATTTTCTTTCTGTCTTTTCTACAGAAAATGGTATTTACAAAGAGGCAGAGTACGCAGCCAACACCTGTAGGGAGAAAAAGCTTTAGAGAGGTGTGGTCAGGGAGCTAATTAATATGAATATTATGTGTTTTTTCTAGATTTTGTGATTTTTTGATATTTCTCAGCATTTTAAAGTAGCAGTTTTTTGGGAATTTTGCACTGTGAATATATATTTACTTTCACGTTAAACTAATCATTTTAATTTGTATTCTCTTTCTAAAATTGCATAAGCTTTGTGGCCCCACAAAACGTGGATCTACATAATAAATACTTGTTAAATATTTAGATACCATGAAGGCATACAGCCTAGTTTATACTTGTCACTCATTTTGTGTTTGGAGGTGAATGCATCTCCATACTAACAGTTTGTTATTGTGACTGGAACTTTACATGGACAGTAAGTAATATCTGTAAGCTGTAGCTAAGAAGAATTTCTACCTTCTCAAGATCTTAAAATCAATCATTCTACAAAGCATTTTCTTATGGGTGAAAAACTGTTAAAAGTCCTTCATTTAACCAAGGATTTTGATATATGGAAATAATATGTTACTTTATCTTTTCCCCCAACCACTTTTTCTGGCTTAACTTTTTGTTTGTGATTTATTTATTTATTTATTTATTTAAGCTTATATATATTTATTTTAGAGAGAGAGCGAGCACAAGAGGGGGTTAGGTCCAAGGGAGGAGCAGACTTCCCACTGAGCAGGGAGGCCAATGCAGGACTTGACCTCAGCTGAAGGCAGTCTTAACCAACTGAGCCACTCAGGTGCCTTTGTTTGTGTGTTTTAAAAGAAGCAGAGAGGGAAGGAGGGAGGGAGGGAGAGAGACAGAGAGAAAGAGAAAAAAGAAGAGAGAAAGGAAAAGCTTCAGAAGTCAGCAGACTTTGGTCAGATTGGGTTATAAAAGAATGGTAGGAGAGTCTCAGAACAGGTAATTCAAATTCTCCAAAGTGGCCAGGACACGATCAAGGGTACTCCCAAGAAGGTAGCAGAGTGCTAAGACTCTCTCCATAGAAGTTTTTCCAAATAATAATTTCAAACAAAAAAATGTATGTAACTAGTACATACTAGGACGATGGTATCTACCTGTGTTTTCAACACCACCTGGTCACAGGTAGCACTTACAATGTTTCAGGGAATTAAGCTCAACATCTTCCTTTGGTAAATGCATTGTACACTTTAACATTTTAGCTCTCAACACAAAAACGCTGTGTCCTAAGCATCTCTGTGCTCACGCATCTCCCAGTTGTGCCTGGACATGTAGGCATAGTCTGCACACATGTAGACAGTCCCTTTTTAAAGCACCCACTTTGGACCTACAAATGGATAGGAGTTCATAAAGATGTATGCAGGATGACTGTGCCCACAGGGTTCACCTGATTACTTCTACGTGTATTGATGGATGACTTAAAATGTGTTGGCTGGAAGGAGCCTCCGTGCGGGTGCGTGAGCCAGTGGGGGCTGCGGCCGTGCCGGCACCAACGGGGTTAACCAGCCTTGCCAGCATGAACAATGGAAACCGGGCAGCTCTAAATGAAATGAGCTGAATATTTCATTCGGCCACTCAGCTGCCTGCTCCAATTGCCTCCTTTACTAAAATAAGAGCTTAATCTAAAGTGACAACAACATCAGTTTCTGTGTGCTCCAGTCACACTGAACATGACTTCCTTAACATAAACACTATTTACATGGACCGTCTGGATAGAGCAGGGAATCAGGAGCGTGCCCAGCTAAGAAACAGGGTACAATGAAGGACGAGAAGCAGGCAGCTGAGAATTAACATCAGTAAATGAAAGCCTGACCCTTAGAGGGCATGTCCCTGATACGTTTTAAAATGAGAGAGCATTGCACCAGTAACCTTAGCCTTTGTAAAGACTATGCCATTTAAAATAAAATAGCACCTTTTCAGTTTAGACACTTAACCAAATGCATTATGTCTGACCCATTTTCCAACTTGCGTGACACGAGAGGATGGATCCCTAGCTGCAATTATTAGACTCTTTCAAACAATTGCAACCAATAACCTCCCTCCTCAGACTCCTTCTCATAGCAGCCTGTACTTCTTTGAGATAAAGAGGGCATTTCGTTCGGTGAGTTCAGGCCAGACAGAGACGTCAGGGGAGTGGGAGAGAAGATGTGACCCTTGAACTGAAGGCTTTGATGTCAGTGTTAGCAGTACCCAGGAAATCCCTGTTTGAAAGTTGTTTTCAGCTTGAGAGTTCTGGAAGATTAGAAGCAAGAGTGTGACAAGGCACCAGCCTGTCAGGGCCCACAAAATAACACAAGTAACTTATTTCCAGCACCCCAGAATAGATAATGAGGAAGATGGTAATCCTGAAAATGCATTATTGATGGTTTATTTCCACAAGGAGGATGCTATAGTATTATTTTTGCCATGCTAGCCAATTTTAAGGGTCACAAAATGTAGAAATATATAACTTAATCCTATTCAAATTATTGACAGTTAATGGAAATTAATTATTTCTCCCCCAACTTCATAGATAAGTAGAGCACAGAGAACTTACTCATACATCTGAAGTCACACAGTGAGTCAGACACCAATAGGGAAAGAGTCCTTTTTTTTTTTTTTGGCCAGTTATTTCTACTTCCTTCAAGTTATCACGAATACTCTTATTTCTAAAATGGCTCTTCTTAAAATCTCCCTGGATTGAACCTGTACAGGCTGATACCAGACACCGACTTATGGCTTCTAGGCTCCAAAGACCTGAGGCTACTGACAAAAATGGCAGCTCTTTTTTTTTTTTTCTTTTCAGTACAGTTCTGTGTTATCTGTTCTCATCCTCCAGGCTCTGTGCCTGAGTGAATGCCCCTGCAGTCCCCACCCCTGTGGTGGTACATTTTAGATAAAGCTCTTCTTCACTGAAGAAGAAAGGGACTGATCATTTAAAACAAGTTTCTTTTTTAGGAAAGGTATAATGAGTGGCAGGAAGAAAAATGGGAGAATCATCAATATCTGGCTGGCTTTCGTAGAATGCTCATTAATCAACAGGGATTTATTGAGAATCTTTGAGATCATCAAGCATTATCTTAGGGGGGAGAAAATTGTCTCTGGCCTCCTGAAGCCCGCCATCTAGAGAAAACGTTCATCATAATTTAAAAACAAGAGTTTAGATTTCTGCAGAAAGCCAATAAGAATATCACCCTTGTGAAAAAATAAAAATACTATTTTTGTTGTTGCTCTTTTCCTCTGTTTTCATCTGCATTTTTAACTTAAGGGGAATGTAAGAGGATACCTTTTTGCTCGCCACTTACTGAACATGGATTGACTCTTCCAGGTGCTATTCTAGATGTGACCCCAAAGGAAATGATACATATTTTCTCATAGCCTGGTGGGGATACTGACATTTGTACAAATATCAATTGTACAATTTGGTGAGAACCTTAATCGATAGGTACCAAATGCTTGAGAGCAGAGGAGAGATAGGAGTGACCATAGCCGCCCTGTGAGATCTCTTTAAATGACAAGCGTCATGACATCTATGCCCAATAGTAGCCATCTCTTCAGCTTGGTGTGGACAATCAACAAATATCAGCTGCGATTGGCAATGCCAGAGGGAGCAGGGTCCCTGCCCAAACTGAGCTTGGGAGGCAGCCTTTACATGGATTATTGATAGAATCTGCTTAAGGCAAGTGAGAAGTGGATCCTGTGACTTGGCTTGTCTCAGCTACAATAAGGTTCTTGACGACCTCTTTTTCTTTCTCAGGTAAGGATAGGCTTGCCTTCTCTTGAGATGTCTCTACTGCTTTATTGCCTCTTAGTATGAAGGGGCATGATTAACCAGAGAGAGGTAGGTTTTTCTTGTTACAAGTGATATAACCCACAACCCACTTCGAAGAATTTCAGGGCTTTAATGAAATAAAACTCGGGTACTCAGGTACCGAAATAGACTCAGGCACTCTACTATCTCTTCTATTTTCTTTCAATCACCTTTCTCCTAATTAATAGTGGTCAGGGTCTCAGTTCTGCAGTACTATTATTGTGTATCATTAACTAAGCCACTCACAGTTTTATGTTTTCCCAGAGCAGGATGTTTTAAGAATATTTTGCCATTTTTATCTTCAGATAGCTAACTGCATATAAACCAGTGCCTGTAAAATTAATCATAAAATCCCTTTCTTTCCTCCTTTGCTATTTTCATTTTAAACTTTTAGGGAATGGTGTATTCTATTTGTTGTATTGGGTCTTTTCTCTCTTCTTTGGAGATGGAGGCAAAATTTCTTCTCACGCTAAAATAGAAGATTGGTTTTGTGTCATAAGTTCTTAAAGTATGGAAAAGTTTTTTCATAAAATCCACACTGAGTGCAAGTTTTCATGGAAAGAACTATGTTTAAAGCATAATCCAGACATAAGATTATATATCTCACAAGTTTCTGCTTAATGACTTAATGTTTTTAGGTTTTACACATTTAATTAATTACTAGCAGAAGAATTTCACTTTTTATATCTCATCATTCAGACGTCTAGTTATTTGGGAGGTGGGGACAAGTGATAGATTCAGTATAGGTGCCCTTCAAGCTGTTCACCCTCCAAGCCCTTACAAAACCCTTCCTTGTAATATCAGGCTGTCATTCTGTTATCTTGGACCCTGATTGGCCTAAAAATGTGTCCCATCGGCAAGACCACAACCCAAAAAGTCAGCTTCGTGATTTTGCAGCAGCTGTTGCTGCAGAAGGTAAACGCCGTGCAGATATTGATGAGCTTGCTAATTTGTTTAGTAGACAGAATTTAGAATGGGGAACAGGATTTGTCTGCTAGCTGTCATCATCCATCAGCCCCAGGCTGCCCCAGGCAGTGGGTTTGCTTTTTGCCAGCTTCTAATTTTGCTTTATTTTTCCTTAACTTCAATCTACTTTATTCATTTATTATAATTGGGAGAGTGGTGGTTGAGATAGGGAAAAAAATACTCATGCCCCACGCTTGAGCTTGAAGGCTCTCATATGCTGCGGTTCTCTGATATCAGCAGTTTCAGACTGGACCTGTTGGTCTGTTGATTGATGTAGTTAGTGAATGAAGCCTGTGTTCTCACATGGGGGTCCTAAAGCACAGTGTGACTGGAAGACTTGCCAAAGCAACCCTCAGTCTTATGTATTTCTCCCTGTTTCCACCAAGATCAGAATTTATATCGTTATATTTGTTCCTTGGGGGTTCTCATTCAATTTATTAATTTTTTTTTGAGTGCTCGCTAGGTGTAGGTTGTTATTATAAATGGCCAGAAATATATTGGATGAACAAGGCAGAAAAAGCCCCTGCTCTGGAAGTGCTTAGGCCCTAGGGGTGAAAGTGGGAATAAGAGAATAAATACACAATACTTCAAGATAGTGATAAACCAAATGAATGAAGGAGATGAAGTAGAGTAAGGAAGAGAATTGGAAGTGCTATTTTAGATAAAGAGGCCAGGGGAAGTTCTCTGAGGGGAGGACACCTGAGTCCTGAGTGATGACAAGTCCTGGAAAGATCTATGGGGAGGCTTTAGCGAGAGGAAATGGCAAAGGTAAAGACCCAGAAGAGACACTGAGCTTGTTAGGTTTCACGAACAGCAAGAAAGCCTGTGTGGCTAACGTAGGTGGTGAGCCATGGGGGGTGAGGGGAAGGAGCACCAGGCAAATGACATTGGGAAGGAAGGAGGGTCAGGTCACTTGGATTTTATTCTGAGTGTGATGGGAAGCTGGTTATAAGTGAGGGAGTGACTTGGTCAGAGGCACATTTTAGCAGCTTACTCCAGCTACTGTGAGATCAGTGAGGAGACCGCTGTAGAGTCTCGCTGGAAGAGACTCCAGTGAGAGGTGATTCTCGCTGGAACTAGTGACAGTAGTGGAGTTGGTGAGAAGTAATCCAGTGGTTTATATTTCACGTATTTTGAATAGCTCTACCTGATAGTTTGGATGTGGGTGTGGCTGTGTGTGTGTGTGTGTGTGTGAAAAGGAGAACAATCAAATGTGACTTTTAGATGTTTTGATTTCAGGTATTGAATGGTCAGAATGCCTATGATTAACTCATACATATATGGGAAGGATATAAGATGGAGTGAGGTGGTGACTAAATATGTTATTTTTAAAGACCTGTTGTTGGTGAAATTTGAAATAGCATATAGAAGAAAAGAAATGTCAGAAGACTCAAGATGAGTAAGTGTTACCCTGGATTTAAAATGAGAGAAAAGATTATATTTTTTTATGTTTATATTTATTTTTTACATTTATTTATGGTTTAAGGATTTTAGTAAACTCCTAGAGTGTGTCTTTTTTTTTTTTTTAAGATTTTATTTATTTATTTGACAGAGAGAGAGATAGCCAGCGAGAGAGGGAATACAAGCAGGGGGAGTGGGAGAGGAAGAAGCAGGCTCCCAGCGGAGGAGCCCGATGTGGGGCTCGATCCCAGAATGCTGGGATCACGCCCTGAGCTGAAGGCAGACGCTTAATGACTCAGCCACCCAGGCGCCCCTAGAATGTGTCTTTTGTAGATCATTTCTGAACACTTAGAAACAAAATGGTGTTTGCAAGAAGCTAGATGAGTTTTCTAACATCCAATCATGCAAAATTAACTCTATTCTTTTTAATAAAGTTATTCTATTATCAGATACCATTATTTATAAACTATAATTTTATAATATATCATACAATTTTGAGAAATTATAAATGAAATTGGTTTGGTGGACAGTAAGGTAACATGGACTAATAGCTGAAGAACCGTATCTAAAGGATATAGATTAATATGCTTATCAATCTAAAGAGAGACCTGTAGTCAGGTGCTACCCATTCTATTCTTTGGCTTATCCTCTTTAATATTTTTATTAAGAACTTTGATGAAGGAAAACTACTTTCTTACACCATACACAAAAATAGACTCAAAATGGATTAAAGACCTAAATGTGAGACTTAAAACCATAAAATAACTAGAAGAAAACAAGTAGTAATCTCTTTGTCATCATCAGTGTTAGCAGCATTTTTCTAGGTATGTCCCTCAGGCAAAGGAAACAAAAGCAAAAATAAACTATTGAGACTACATCAAAATAAAAAAAAAACTTTTGTACAGCGAAGGAAACCATCAACAAAGCAAAAAGGCAACCTACTAAATGGGAGAAGATATTTGCAAATGATACATCCAAAAAAGGGGTTAATATCCAAAATATTTAAAGAATTTATACAATTCAATGCCAAAAAACCAAATAATCCAATTAGAAAGTGGGCAGAGAACCTGAATAGACCTTTTTCCATAAACGGGCATATAAATGGCTAACATACATGTTAGAAAAGATACTTAGCATCCCTAATCACCAGGGAAATGCAAATCAAAACCACAGTGAGATATCACCTTATACCTGCCAGAATGGCTAGTGTCAAAAAGACAAGAAATAACAAGTGTTGGCAAGGATGTGGAGAAAAAGGAACCCTTGTGCACTTTTGGTGGGAATGTAAATTGGTGCAGCCACTGTGGAAAACAGCATAGACGTCCCTCAAAAAATTAAAAATAGAAATACCATGCAGTCCAGGAATTCCATTACTGAGTATTTACCCAAAGAAAATGAGAACATTAATTCCAAAAGATATATGCACCCCTATGTATAATGCAGCATTATTTACAGTAATCAAGATATGGAAGCAACCTAAATGTTCATTGATAGGTGAAGATGTAGTATGTATGTATATATGTATATGTGTATATAAATACACATGTGTATATATATGACAGAATATGTATACATGCATTTTTATATGAAAGAGTATTACTCATCCATAAAAAATGATAGCTTGCAATTTGTGACATGGATGAACCTAGAGGGTATTATGCTAAGTGAATTAAGTCAGACAAAGATGAATGTTATGTTGTTTCATTTATATGTGGAATTAAACAAACAAACAAACAAAACAACAACAGCCCAGAGCAGAAACAGACCCATAAATACAGAAAACAAACTGATGGTTGGCAGAGGAGAGGGGGGTGGGGGAAAAGGCGGAATGGATGTAGGGGAGAAGAAGGTATAGGCTTCCAGTTATGGAATGAATAAGTTATGGGGATGAAAGGTACAGCATGGGGACTATAGTCAATGGTATTGTAATAGCATTGTATGGTGACAGATGGTAGCCACACAGGTGGTGAGCGTAGCATAATGCAGAGACTTGCCAACCTGAAACTAATATCAAGTATAGTTTAATAAAACATATGTATTTTAAATATATATATGTATATTACCTTAAATTATATATTAAATAGTATATATAAGTTAAAATATTAAATGTGTATTTCTATTTATGTATCTGTAAATATATATATAGTATCAAAAGAAAAGTCTAAGTCCTAAGACTAGAACCCTGACCTCTAGAGCAAACAGTTTAGGTTGGGTGTTAAGACTAAGCACTGGATTTAGATGGAGATCATTTACATACTCTAATTTGAAATGGGGAGCATACTAGGTACAAAGATTATTTAGACATTCTCAAAAAACTCTAAACCTACCAATTAATTTAGGCTATTAGGGCAGGCATAACAATGAGACCCCAAGAGTCTTGGCTTGTAATGGGTATAATAGAAAGAATGGACATTCCTTGGTAGAGTCCACCTAATTGTTTCTTTAGACTTGACGCAATATGATAATATGATATGCAAAGGTTTCTCTATTCATTAAAAAAAAAGTTTGATGAAGGAAGAAAGTAAGCAAGGGGACTAACACTTTGATTACCTTTTATGGCAAGGCCATGTTTGCCACTGTAACCTGTTTTATTTCATTTGGTACTTAGAAAGTCAGTGATGAAATTTGATGGTGTAAAAGTAATTCTACATATAATTTTAAAATAAACTGGTCAACTGCAGGTAGGGGGTATTTGAGTTTGATAGT
Organism: Ursus americanus; assembly: GCF_024610735.1. Lineage (NCBI taxonomy): Eukaryota > Metazoa > Chordata > Mammalia > Carnivora > Ursidae > Ursus > Ursus americanus. Next base: position 23,608,948 of record NC_142151.1, on the reverse strand, counting down.
CCATTTTCAAGATATTCTGGTTGATCTTATGTTCAGTAGAAGCCAACAGTAGGACATATCTGCTCAAACAAGAGGTAGTGTCACCTTTAACAGCATTAATAGAAGAAATATAATATCTATAACCAATGAAATAATCACCTGGTGAAAAGGATACTAGTCAGCTTGTATATCACTTATGGGTAAGATAATTTGAAGGACATTGACAATTTAATGTCTAAAGCTGGTGAATTAGAGGGGTAGATACTCTGGAAACTAATAGCTCACATAAAGAGGAGTTGTTTAGCTTGAAAAAGGGAAACTTAGGAAGGATTTCAAAATAGTCCTTAAAAATATCAAAAAGCATTGGCCTTTAACTCGGTCAGGGCCACAGATAATGAAAGAAACTGATAATGAAAAAAAAAATGAAAGAAACAGATGATGGACTTAAATGAAATAATTTGAGGAGCATTTAATAAAGGAAATAGTAGTTATAACGATATAGACAGGGTTTTAAAAAACCAAGACAACAGTAAGATTCCACTTTGCACTCATTAAAATGGCCACAATAAAAAAAGACAAAATAATAAGTATTGGTGAGGATATGGAGAAATTGGAGCCATCATACATTGCAGACAGGAGTATAAAATGGGCAGCTGCTTGGAAGAGTCTGTCTCTCAGACTCTCACAAGGTTAAACCTTGTGAGTTACTATATGACTCAGCAACTCCATTCTTAAGTTCATCAAGTTGAACCACATGAACACTGGTACACAATGCTCAGAGCAGAATTAATCATAATAGCCAAAAAGTGGAAAGAACCCAAATATCCATCAACTGATGAATGGATAAATAAAATGTGGCATATCTATACAATGGGATATTATTCAGAAATAAAAAGAAATGAACTACTGATGCTCAACACGGATGAACCTTGAAAACATTTGCTAAGTGAAAGGAGCCAGTCATAAGAGAACACATACTGTGTGACTCCATTGATATGAGATGTCCACATAGCTAAATCTGTAAGAAGAGAAAGGAGATTTTGTGCCTGCTTTAGGGCTGAGGGCTTGAGAGAGTGGAGAATGACTGCTCATAGGTATGGAGTTTCTCTTTAGAGGGATGAAAATGTGCTAAAGTTGGTTGTGGTAATGGTTGCACAACTTGATGAATATGTTAAAAACCATTGAATTGTACACTTTAAATGGGTGAATTGTATGGTATGTGAGTTACATCTCAATAGAGCTGTTATTGAAAGGAACTAACAAGGGTTGTTACAGTGCTCTGGGAATAATAGTGGAGGGTTGTCACCACCTCTAGGCCTGAAGGGACCAGGAGAGGGGAACTGTATGGAGAAGCTCACCTGACTGGGGAGATACCACCAGATTCTGAAAGTCACTTGCAGGGAGGGAGCTGCAGAAGTACATATCCTGACCTTACTCTTCTCTAGTCTTTGATCTCCTGCTGATGCCTCCCATTTTCAAAACCTAACCAGAAGCCTGGGAGCAAGGGACTCTCTTAGTATGTTATAGAAGTCAGCAACCCAGGGCACAGAGCTGGGTGAAAAAGGAGCTTGCATGTGGGTGTGAGACACGAGTGATTATGTGTAACTCTGGAACTGAGACCAGTAGAGGAAAGTTAAAATGGGATGTTTTGCCTCAAAATGAAGTGCATTTTGATCTCTGGAAATGGAGTTGTACTGAATCTGAGACAATGATAGAAAAACTACATAGAGGATTCCAGCTTCAAGCGAAGGATTGAATTACCTCTGATGTTTCCCTTGCAACTCTAAGTTTCTGTCTCTCACCGCTGGCATATTGGCACCAATTGTATTATCATTTGACTAGCTGTGGTTTTAGAAGTTCAAGGTCTGGGCTTTGGCTAATAGAACATGGAATAGGTACATTTTGATGATAGTGAGAAAGCAAAGGAAATATTATAAATATGGGGTGTTTACCTTGAGTTCAACTTCACTGACAAATAACTTGAACTCTAATGTGGTCAGAGACAAATCTGAGGAGAGAAATGGCAGAAGAAAAAGGAAGAAGCTTGTTGTCAAAGACTATGTAGGATTTGGAGAAATAAAATTTGCCTCCTTAACAATTTTACTGATTATGCATATTAGCCCTACTTTTCTTTTTAGTTTAAAATGACAGTAAAAATACGGCACTTGAATAGCCTAAGAAAATTATAGTCGGCTTTCCTGAACACGAAGGATGTCAAAGAAGTGTGTGTATCTTCTCTCCGGTATGTTTCACTAGGTTTCCTTCTGGATTTATAAGGGGAGTGCTAGATCTGCCACAGAGCCCACATCTGACTGCCGGCCAAGAGGCATGCTTTATGCTACTCCTCACTCCTTTTGCCTAAACCGGATCCACAGGGATGGGATATGGGAAGAAAGCGATATGAGAAGAGAGTGGGACAGTCCTTGAGAGATTGCGTTAATGGAGATGCTAGGTGCAGCAACCCACAGTTTGCAGGGTACTTACGTTGAGGAGTTTAGAGAAGTTATTCGATGAGTTTTACGGTTTTCTAAAATTGGTACTTTTCCTTGGTGTCATGTTTTATATCTACTACATTAAATATATAGCAGTATAATCATTTACATGGTCCAGTGCCAAAATCCAGAAACGAAGATGCTCATTTACAACTGTGGACAATATGCAAATAAACCACTGATTATGTCCTGCCAACTGAAGCGGTTGGAGGATTTGGAAGGAATACTCAAGACTGTGAGTATTCTAAGTATATTTTCTATTTCCTTTAATTTATTTCTGGACACCCAGATATATCATAAATATTTGATTAGACTTCTTGGATTTTTAGAAATTACTCTAATTTTTCTCCTCTCAATATTTTGTACAATAAATTTTACTCCTTACTAAAGGCCAATAGTTTTAGATTACTCTATTTCTAAGTGCTATTTTAATTTTTATTAACTAGCCACTGAAATTATTGTCAGTTCATTGAATGGATGGCATTTCACTGGAATAAGGCATTTATTTTGGTGGAGGACATTTAGTATAGGATGATTGTTCAGATAGACATTTCCCAGTTATATGGCAAGGACCTAGGAGTACAACTTTCTCAGTTGCTTCCAATTCCCCATGTTTATGTATGTTTTATTCTTCACTATTGTTTTTGGTTTCACAATGAAGTAGAAGACATTTCTTTGTAAGTTTTCTTTTCATGAGACATTTGGCTTCAGTGTAACAAATATTTATGAATAACATAGGGTTAATATTAGAATTAAATGATTTAATACATATAAGATAACACACAGGATCTGGTACGTAGAATTATAAAAGTAATACATGAGGCCTAGCACATAGTAGAGCTTAGTAAAAGATAGCTATGATATTGGTGATGATGATGACGATAATGACTATAAGGTAATATGCAATTATCAAAGTCATTTTTACATAATGATTTAAAGGGAAAGTCACATAATTTAGTAAAAAACTATAAAACATTTAATCTTTTCAATTTATTTTTTAAATTTTCCGTAAACCTTCAAGCTGAAACACACAACTTAAAATGTGCTCGGCATGAGTTCTCATCAACAGACCCTCAGAAGCATGAGCATGTAAGTTTCCTTGCCATTCCTGGGGAAGTGTGAGGCCTACACATCCAGACATGGTGCTAAATATTTGTTCTGGATTATCTGAGCTCCAGTCATACTGAGTCAGACCACCACACTTAGGCTATTACTTTAGCATTCATTATGTGCGTTGACAGCATGAATTTAACTGCCTATGATTTATCAGTATATGATGGGCTTTAAGAAATTGTCTCTATTAAAACCAAATGGCTGTGTAAGGATTTCTGTACTTTTTAAAAGACCATTATTTTAGACACTGCAAATTCTGTCCTGTCTTTTAAATAAAGACTCATTTGAAAACAAGTGCTTATAGTGTTCGGAGCTAGGAAAATTTTTGTTTGGAGAATATAAATTTCTGTTACATTGTAACCTTTCTCCTGAATGCCACACACACATTTCCAAAAGGCTCCCTGGCAACTCCACGTGGCACATGTAAATGAGCCCTGGAGGTGCCCTTCACACCTGCTCCCCGGAAGTCTTCTTCTGCTCAGTTCAAGGAAAATCCATTCTTCCCATTGCTCAGACCCCAAACCTTTCATCATCCTTGACTCCTTTCTTTCACGTATCCTCCACCTAATACCTCAACAAAACTCTGTCAGCATGACCTTCAAAATACTTCCAGGATCTGACAACCTTTCCTCGTCTCCACTATTGCCAGTGTGGTCCAAGCCACCATCATTTCTGCTTACAACTGTAGGCTTCTAACTGGACTCCTGCCTTTGTTCCCCTCAGTCAATTTTCATATGGCAGCCAGGGTGACCCTTTAAAGTGTAAATCAGATTAGTCATATTATGACCTTCTCTGCTGCAGGGTCTGCAGTGACTTCCTTCCTCAGGGGAGTCCTTAGCTGTGACCCTCAAGGAGCAGAGTAAGCCCCTACCAGGCTCCTCGCTGAGTTCATCTTCTGCTACTCCCCCTCTCACTCACCCTGTAGCAGCCATACTGTCCATTGGTCTTTCTCTGACATGCTGGGCACCATCCCTCTTAAGACCTTTGCCCTCCTACAAGCTGCCCTCTACCTGAAGTGCTCTTGCTCCATTACCGAATGAGTCATTCTGGCACTTTCTTCAGGTCTCAACTCAAATGGCGCCTTCTCAGTGAGGCCCTTCCTTCTCTTCTATCTAAAATTTTATCTAGCACTTCCCTAAACACTTTGTATCGTCCCTTAGTTTAATTTTTCTCCTTAGCCCTTCTCTAACTAACATCATTTATCTTGTTTATGTTTTATCTCCTCGACTAGAATATTAGCTGCACGAGGGCAAGGAGCTTGGTCTGTTTTGTTTACTTCTCTATCTCAAGAGCACAAGCTAGTTCCTAGCAAATGGAGACATTCAACAGATTTATGTTGAATAAATGAATAATTTAAGGTTGGTTTTGGCTGGTGTGCTGTATTTATCGTTACAGAAAGATAATGCACATTGTTTTCTTCTTGAATTCCATGTAGGCAGCTTTGGGTTAAAGTCAAATTCTTAAATTATTTTTTCATTCCTACTCTCCCTGAAGTATTTAATTAATCACAAGTCTTTTGAATTTATTTATCCAACTTTCATTGAACACCAAACTCTGTGCAGGTGACTGCATGAGGTTCTTAAGAGACATGATCCACCTTTTTAAGGACGTTTCCAATTTAGTTGGTAAGGCACGACTAGCAAATCATCCATATAGAAGGGCTATTTTCAAATATAGGAGGTGGCTATTTAAGAGGGTTTTGTAGAATACTTGAGATTTTTCAGAAAAATATGTTCTCATCCCACCCACTGGTTGTAAGGTGCGGTACATGACTTGATTTTTTAAAAAAAGATTTTCCAAGTGAGTTTATTGATCCACGCAACCATCCATTAAGAACCATTGATTTAATGGCCATGTACATATGCATTATACTTCTAGACAGACAAACATTACCTCTCCCTTTATTTATCAGGGCCCACCTGGTATACTCTCACTGTAACTGGAGGTTTCCTAATTTAAAGAAACATTCCAAATCTATTAACTTGGGGGGACAATCTATATTAATGTTAAAAATAGACATATTTAATTATACTTGCTTCCTCCTTATGAAACAGGATGTTCTGGTTGCTTGTTTGTTTTGGTTTTTAGTTTGTCAACAAGTAAATCTGCCACTTCATCTGCAGCACTGTCTGGCTTTTTGAGCATTTGTTGTGGCCAGACTGCCCTTTTGCTATTTGTAGCTGAATGAGCATTTATGTGCTTCCCAAGATACAGTTCTCACACCAGTAATGCATGCCTTTCATAGGCTGGACTGGTCTTGGGCATTCTATTTGGGATTGCCACCTCAAGTAAAAATTACACTAGTGCAAAGTCTGCAGACTGATTTTCTCAATCTGTTGCATACTGCCCTGCAGATGCCCCCGTTGGAAGTTTTACTTGTTTCAAACTTTGGTGGAAATTTCAGGGACTTTCTTTCTGATTAGTTGCCTATTCCTAAACGAAATACAAAACTCTTCTTGTATTTTCCTCATTCATCTTTATATTTAGGTGAAGCTGGACATAGAAACCAAGCAGTATGAACAGTTTGCTATCATTATCATCTTGAACTCAGCCATCACGTTCTTTGGCTTTCCTCAGTTTACTCTTTTGCACATTCTGCTTTCCTTTTAAAAAGATATTTCAAGAGAATGAGACAATTAAAAATACTTGCCCTTGAAAATAAAAGCATCATGAGTCTCAGTTTGGAAAAGGGGGTTTATCTCTGGGTTCCATGAGCTACATGCACACTAATTTACAGTGCTGGAACCAAATGGGTTGAAAATCCTTGTTTTCCCACCAGATGGGTTATTTTAAAATATCACAAAACTTCTGAGGTTATTTACATTACAAATGTGCTTCTTCGCACACATCAAGAATTGAGTACCATGTTTTGACAGTAACTCCTTTATGAAATTATATGTTGCGCAAGTAGAGTAAAATTCAAGTCATTCTCAAGGGAGCAGGCTTATGAATCTGGATGAGGTCACACCTCTTTAAAGATGCAGTTTGATAATCCGACATCAAAACAAAGGAATTCTGTTAATCCTCTCACAAAAGTGCAAATTGCTAATCAGATCCCTGGGCTGGGCTGGCAGCTTGGTAAACAATGAGCTTGGCAGAAGAGCAACTTTGGGCGGATAGATAGCTGAGAAGCTTGGGGTACCAACTTTGCCCCTGTGTTAGCCCAGTTGGGCCTGTTGTTTCGAAACAATTATGTTTGTCAATGGAGGTGGTTCTTGCAGTCATTGTGTTCTTGTGCTTTTCTCCTTCCATGTTAATGATGATGCAAATCAATCTTCCTGTCTTTCATTTCACTTCACTGGTGTATAGGCTACTATGCCCCTATATTCTTTTCACTTGGATGCATGTGTCTTTTGAATTTTCATTACACATTCCTTTACAAGCCCAGAGGGTTTTCCTTCCTTCCCACAAGTAGTGTGGTGGTATTTGAAAAAGGAAGAATAAATCCTAACCCAACTGAAAAAGAAAAAAAAAAAAAGTCTCTTCTAGAAGGTGTAATAGTTAGGATTCCTTTTTTTTTTTTAAGTGATAAAACCCGATTTGAGGCAGTTTGAGAGAAAAAGCTGGAATTTGTTGGGTAAAGGAATATAGAGAAGGCAAATTACCAAATCTGGGGAAGGCAGAAATGGAGACTGGCCTTTGGAGCAGTTGCGACCAAGAAGCCATATTCTCTCAGGGTTTGATTCCTTCTCTTGTCTCCCTGTCACTTTAGGTAGTGACTTTACTCTTTCTTCCTGCAGTGGAGATTTCTCTGTAGGGGAGGAAATGTCTCCATTGATGACAGCTCAGGAATTTTAGAGCTGGCTGCTTTTTCCATCCTACTGAAATAAAATATCTCAGGGAAGGACTCTGATTGGCTTTGCTTTGATCGGGGGCTTATCCTGGGCTAATCAGCTCTGTGTATACATGACTTCTTGTTTGTCTGAGTGTAGAAGGTGCTTGCTGTTTGTTTTACTCTGTCTTCTTCAGATTTCCTGAACTATGTAACCGGCCTGAAGAATTCCACAACCTGATCACCGTGTCAGCCAGTGGAATTATGTTGCACATCTCAACACCACTTTTCTAACTCGCACTCTATTTCACCCTCTTGGCATTTCCAACTTTCATGCAGACATGACTAAGAATTAACTTGAAAGTGAGAAATACAACTTCTTCATTTTAAAAGGGGTTTTCATTAAGAGAGTGCACTATTTTGAATACTTCTAGCTTGTTGCATGTCTTCTATTAAGAGAGTGTGTGGAAATTATTTGGGCACAGTGCATGTGTTGAGAAGGAATGACAGTTACAGTTTTGGTTGTGGAGTTATCTTCCGATAGGTAAGAGCAGCGTGCTTTTGCAGTGTGGGCTGCAGTTGACGTGTTGGTTTTCAGTCGGATGAATGATACAGAACATGACAAATCTACATCTGTAAGAGGAGAAACGCATCAAATGTAGAGGTTTGGGGTAGAGGCTGCCCCGGTGGGGCCATCGTACCCACGGCCAAAGCTTTCTGAATAAGAGCACTGTCTTTTTAAAAGCAATAGGGGGTGAGGATTGAGGGAGTGCTCACAGCGGTAAGTATAACACAGCTGTGCTCTGTTTATGCTTCGGCTACAATAAAAAAGCTATAAAATGTGAGATGTCATAGCTCCACTTTGCTTTATTTATACTATTTCCTCTGAGCTCTGTCACACTGCACATTCATCTGCTAAGTTGCAGCAAGAATGGAGATTAAAATATCACAGCTCAAAATAGGAGTCAAGCGGAAGGAGATTCATCATAGCCCTATTAAAAATATGTAAATATGGGAATGAAGTCATTTTAAAGCTATACAGTCCTCCTCCTTTATGAGTTGGGATCCCTTGAGCAAGTGGTGGGCTATGCAAGGGACAGACCTAGGGCACTTGTTCCCCATTTCTTCCACCCATGGGATCCTTTTAAGATTAAAGACTTTGAATTGCAAATTATACATGTTTTCCTATAATCATGCTTTCATTAATAATGGCAGGAAATCTGATGCAAAGCAAGAAAACAAAAGATTTTGTAATTAAAGATTATACATCATTCACTTAGTTAGAATAATTAAAATTAATATATGAAATCTTTCTGACCTCAGTTATGAATGAAATTTGAGAAACCTCCAGAAGTATCCCTAGATAGCAAAGTTCCAAGAAGGAAACTGAGACTTGGAGACATGGTCTGGTTTTCTAGCATCCAGTTACTAATGATAGAGCTAAGACTGGAAGCCAGGGTTCCTCTCTAAAACTTGGCTAGGAAATGAGTTCTCATTTCCTCTATCTCTAGTCCTAACAAAAATTTACTCTCTGTTGTCTATATGGTGTGCTTGGGAGAGTCAGGAATAGACTTTTTGGATGGATAAATCGCAAATGGTATTTATTACAAAGACTTTTGTGCTCTCTGTGTTGTTGAATGACTGTTAATGTTTTGGCCTCCTTATTTTCCACATGTGTTATCATGGTACTAGTAAAGACCAACATTTACTCAGTCCCTACTGGGTGCCAGGAATGGTCCTGTGTGTTTGATGTGTATTCATTATTTTACTCCTCACAACAACCCTATCCTGTAGGTATTAGTCCTTACATCTTGTAGACGTGGAAACTGAGGCAGAGATCATGCAGCTAGTGAGTGAGAATAGGAATCCAAACTGAGCAGGCTGGCTTTGGAGTCCGCACTCTTAGTCACAATGCCCGTTCCAAAAGTTTTAGAAAAAGACCAGAAGAGCACTAGGCTAAAAAAAGAGAAGCCTGGGTTCCAGGCACAGTCTTGCCATTACCCTAGTAAACTGATTTTTCTCCCTGTAGAATGCAGTCAAGAAATGATTATATCCTTTCCAGTTTCAACTTTGTGTGCATTTCTGTACTACCACCTCATGAAAATAATTTTTTTGAGCAATAACTTCTTTCTGCAGTCTTCTTTAACTGTACTTTCAGAAATGCCAAGGTGAACATTTCTAATATGTGGTGATTCTAGAATTTCTTTTGTCCTGTACTTTTTGCTGTATTTTGGGTGAATTCTTTTGGTTGCAAATAATAGGAGTATCATAGTTAGCTAAAGATTTTCTGGCTGTGTGATCTTGAGCATATTTCTTCATCTCTTGTGCCAGTTTTCTTGTCCATAAAATGGGTATAATAGAAGTCCATACTTCTAGAGTCGTTTTGAGAATTAAGCTAGGTATTACATGTAAAGCACTTAGCATGAGGCCAGTACATAGTCCTTCCTATACAATATCAATGTGTTTGATTAGGAGGACTGTGGATCATCCCCTCCCCCATCTCATTTAACGTATCTGCCTCTAATTCCTTATGCTACCAGTTCTTTTATTGTGATTGGCCAATTAGTTAACTTTTTTGTGCCTTATTCATGTATTACGTTATGGTACTATCGGAAGATGCTATCTATTTGAGGTGGAAATGTTAGAGCAGGTGGAACTTTGGAACGTGGTTAGGCTCGCCCTTCAATGTGATGAATATAATACCCTGAAAGAACAACTCAGCTTGTTGTCCAAGAACACTCAGCTAGTCAGTACAGTACAAAGGTAAAACCTGCAGGTCCTCATGGCAGTTTCCAACATAGTACTTCTACCTATGGAGTTACTAAATAGAACATGTGAAAGTTCTTGAAATTTGTAAAAGGAGCCACAGCACACATCTTAATGGTTTAAATTAGGCTAATTGCCAGAGTATTTAAGATGTATCGTGATTTCAGATTTTAGATTTTGTGTCTTTTTGGCAGACTTCACAGGAGGAAATATGCCTCAGGGTGGCAAGGGAGTGCAGGTGGTCATCCTTCTTCCTGACCCTCACGAAATTGATGTTCTTGGTTTTTTTCCTATGTTGAGTGAGGTAACATGTAATTTTCAACAGTATGGGAAGAAGTAGACCTGATAAGCTTAGACAATGTATAAAGTATAAAGAAAAAAAAAAGATTTTTATAGTGATTTGGGTAATTTAAATAGAAAAATAATCTGATAAAACATTGTAGTAATTTTTGAGACACATCTAATTGGGTCACAGTGTATCCAATGCTACTATAATATAGAAAGAAAATGGGCTGTTTCCATAATGTATTCCTGTTCCTGAGTCCTCACCCTCCTGGGCAGATTTAAAAGCAATCAAAAGTAAATACAGCATAGCACAAAAGAATTCAGTGTCCTCACTATCAAGTTATCTCTTTCTGGTTTTGTTGTTGTTGTTGTTGTTTCTATTTCCCAGGCCTAGACTAGGCTGGGGTGAGCAAGGCACCTTGAGTGTAAAATGTAAGGAGGCAGCCCTCTCTGGTGGCAGCCCTGCAGTTATATGACCCTGAGAGGGATGCTGCTTACATTTTGTGCCCTCCTAAGTGCCTCACAAACCTCACTTTCGTGCTGGCTCTGCTCCTGTCTGCACTAACGAAACTGTCTTTGAAGGGTTTATGTGTCACTCTGACTGGCGCGGGAGTTGGAGCACCACACCTGTGCCTGCTGGCCCTGGGGTTGTCGTCTGCATCCTTCCTTCCTGGCTTCTGCCCTCTGGTACTGCCCTCTATCCATAGAGGCCCATGTTCTTGATGGTGTGGTGGGCCGCACCTTGATTTTGAGCCAGGGTGGCTGTTGCTGACCTACCATTGCCTTGAACTCGAGTTCCCTTTTCTTTTCTCATCCCAAGGCTTTCTCAGTCTTTCTCTGTATCACGCTTGTGTTTGTGTGTGTGTGTGTGTGTTGGAAATTTTTAGGCTCTTTGCACATGCACACAACCTGTGAAGAATAACTGATTGTAACTCAGTCTATCTGGAAACCTTCCTTCACCAGTGTTTTATTTCTCCTTCGCCAAGTTAGATGGGTACAAAACTTACAACAGGGATACTCTGAGAGGCTTCTGACCTGCTCCACCCCTCCCCAACAAATGATGTCCGTGAAAGAGAACTTTCAGTCCATAGGTCCTTGGATTCCTTTTATCCAGTCGACATTCTCCTGCCCCACCTCCTTATCAATTTAATAAGAAAATATGCAGAAAGCCTGGCCCCTGTTTCTGAGCTCTGCCTCTCTCCTTGCCCTACACTTATTTTCCCCTTCCTCTGTAAGTACATGAGAATTCCTGTATTGGCTCTATCTGTTAGATCCACATTTTCTTGTTTTTTCACAGGGGATTTTTGGAAATCCTTAAACGACTTTTTACTCTCAAATTCTGTCATCCAAGATTGTTGTCTCACCAGGTAAGCTGATTAACAGCACCTTTGTTCTAGATAGTAGCTGACCTCCCCGCTTGCATACTGGAGTCTACAGAGGGCCAGACCTCCAGGAACTCCTAACTGAGATAGAGAGTATAGAGAGTCAGGAGGAATTATCATCACAGCACTGCATACTGAAGATGTGTGGGCTAGCACAGATTATTTCATGGGCTCTCCTTCCTTACCTCCCAGCCTAGTTCCTACTCTCAAGTTAGAACACTCGCTCTCCATTATGTGTGTATATTGTATAGCCTACCCTACGGAAGGGAGTAGATCCAGGATTAGCTCCTCCCAAGAGAAGCTACTCATTCATAATCTCTTTTTGACTCTAGGAATTTGGGATATATACATTTCTTGAATTTTCTCCTTATATTCTGCTTATGGAGGATGCAGGCATGCAATCTCATGCAATTTTAATACAATATGGTCAATTTTATTTTATGATTAGGAACTGTATTTTATGGGAGAGAAGAGTTGCCTGATTTTGCCTAGAAGTGTCAAAGAGGGCTTCCCAGAGGAGTGAAGCCCACGGTAGGGATTAAAGATTAATTACAGTCTTTTATGAATAAGATGGGAAGTATATTTTTGAAAGAGCAAAGCTCAGTGAAGATCAGGACCTCGTCTGTCATACTGACCATTGTGTCTCTATCACCTAGCACAGAACTTGGCGTCTTGTACGTACTTAAGTATTTAGTGTATAAATGGATGAATGACTTTATCTTGAGGGCCATCAAAATTGTTCATTTTGAGTAGGGGTACAACATGATGAGATTTGTGTTTTATAAAATATAATATGGCAGCATTGTAGTAATGAATGAAAAGAGAATGAGACAGGGAACATGTTCTGTGAAGGTTCCTGAGAGATTCCTTTTAAGTGATCTCCGACCTCTTTCCAGATACTTAGAGAGTCTGTCATTCTTCACTGAACATATGGTAGTTTCCCATGTATGCCTCAAGAAGGCATGGGCACTGACTGTTCCCACCTCTTAAGATGGCCCAAGAAAATCAGAGATAATTCACAGAATATTTAAGAGTTACTTTCTCAACAACTTTCATATAGTAGATAGAGAGTTGAGATTTCCAAATGATCTGTTTTATAGGCAATAAATACATTTTTGTCATAGTCCATATGGACTGCTATAATAAAAATACCATAAATTGAGTAGCTTATAAACAACAGAAATTTATTTCTCACAGTTAGGGCGTCTGGGAAGCCCGTAATCAGGGCACCAGCACATTGTGTCTGGAGAGAGCCTGCTTCCTAGATGGCCATCTTTTTGCTGTAACTTCACATGGTAGACGGGAGTCGGAAGTTCTGTGGGGTCTCTTTGATAATAGCACTAATCCCGTTCCTGAGAGCTCCACCCTCATGAACTAAGCACCTCCCAAAGACCCCACTTCCTAGTACCGTCACATTGGGCATTTGGTTTTAGCATACGATTTTTGGAGGGCACAAACATTCAGTCTATAGCTTATGGCATAGTGTCTTTTCTGCATTTCTTGTTCAGAGTGAGTCGATGAATTTTCAGCATTGGCTATGGCAACCTGGGGTCTACATGGTCATGAATCCGAGCACATAACTGATACTTGTTTTTACAGCAAGAGACTAAAGAGAGGTCAGTAAAATATATGCAGTTTTGTTCCTGTGTGTACTGATTTTCTGTTGGTGTGTGTCAAATTATTAAAAACTTAGTGGCTTAAAACAATGCCCACTTACTAGCTCATAGTTCTCCAGGTCGAGTCTAGCATGGCGTGGCTTTCTCTGCCCAGAGAACCACAGGCTGAAAATGAAGGTTGGCCCGGCTGAGTTCTTACGTGCACACTCTGGAGGGAAAAAATCTGCTTCCAAACTCATTCTTGTTGGTAGAATTCAGGTCTTTGTGGTTGTAAGAGCTGGGATCCCTGTTACCTTGCTGGCTGTTAGCTTGGGGTTGTCTGTAGCTCCTGCAGTTCTGTGGGTGCTCTCCCATCCGAGGCTAGCAGCGGTGTGTCAGGTCCTCCATGTGATTCAGATCTCTCTTTTCCTCTGTCTTTAACCTCTAGGTTAAGATTTAGAAGGTTAGGTCTACCCAGGTAGTTTCCCTGTTTTGAAGTTATATAATATAACCTATTCGGGAGAGTAAAATCCATGATATTCACATTTCTAGGGACTATGCGGAGCATGTTTCCCAATTAGGAGAATTTGGGAGGGGCATCTTAAATTCCGCCTACCAAACTTTTATTTATAACATTTATAAAGAACAAAAACAAGTTGTGAACAGCATCTTGCAGAATGCAATCTAAGCACTTAGGAAAAGCAAAAATAAAATTATGATTTAATTAATATTTTGTTTGAAAACTAGCACATCTTTTAATGAAGTTAATTTTCTAACATCTGACCTTGGCAGATCTACTATTACTAATCTTTAAAAATTTTACTAGCGTGTGACTCATTCACTTCTGTATATTCCTACCATTCACATTACCAAAACAAAACAAAACATTTCTATATTTATTACTGGGGGTGTGACAGTGGGAGTGGTTTTTATTGTTTGTGCAAGGAAAAATAAAACAATGCCATATAATCTATACATAAACACAATCACTTCAAAGTGATTTTTATTAGTAAGAGCTTTTGTTAACTTAACTTGAATGATAAAGTAAGATATCTTTCAAAGTTTTGGGGATTTCTAGATTTAAATAAGAAAGGTACAAGAGTTTAATTGCACAATTAGTCAACTACAAACTCAGTCAACTACAAACACATTTCCCCACATATTCCTCATTTCTGACACCAGTTGCAAGTTTGAGGGGTTTCTAAAACCACCTTCAGGTTTGACAATGTGCCAGAAGTATTCACTTAAGCAGGTTATACTCAAGGTTATAGTTTATTTCGGGGAAAGGATACAAATTAAAATCAGCCAGGGGAAAAAGTATATAAGGTTGAGTCGCAAGCTGATAAAAATAAGGCTAAGGCTGAGTCAGAGTTTGAGGCTTGAAGAACCAACCACAGAGCTTTCATTGTCCTCTCCTTATAGAGTCAGATGTATTACTTTCCCAGCATCAATATGGCAGTATGCATGGAGCGTTGTCCAGCGTTTTTAATGGATGTGATCACATACTGCCCAAGTTGCTGACCTTTAGGCTCCAGCCCCTCCTGGATGTCACTGTTGGGTTGATACCTTTAGTCTCCAGTTCCTTCCAGAGGCAAAATTGATACTGCATGGCCCCAAGCCTCCATCCAAAACACACTGTTTGTCCTGTGGCCAAAGCTCTCAGCCAAGCAAAGACACTCCTGCCAGGCATGACATTTGGAGGACCTAGAGATCACGTCTTAATAGCCAAAGACAAAGGCCAGATCTTTCTTTGCATAAGGTTAACTCTTCACCACACAGAAAAGGAGGGAGGCAAAGAGAAATGAATGCAAATAGTAGTTATTTATTGAGGGTCTACTGTGTGTCAGGCAGTATGCTAAGCATTGTTTCCTTTAATTTTTTGAACACTATTAGAATGATGCTATAATTATTTTTGTTTTGAAGATAAGCCGAGATTTATAGATTAAGAGATTTACCCAAGACCATGTAAATAGTCAATTGTGGAACCGGGATTTAAACTAATGTCAGCCTAACTCAAAAGTGCATGATCTTAAACACTTTATTGCCTCCACCAAAACCAACGGGCAATAAGAATATACAATGTAATAAGAACTTAGAAGCAATTATTCTTGAGAATTGTTTTCAGGACAAAGTTGTCATTCAAATGTATAAGAATATGCATTGCTATTTTAATAATATAGGGTACAGAGGAAGAGGATTGCTATATAGAATGGTTATGTCATTGAACTCATACCTTCCAAATGGATTCCAGCACTGTATCATTTAATTAATTCAAACACATTTATGGGGTATGCATTATATCTCAGGTGCTGTGCTGGCCACTGGTGACCCAAAGATGATGACAAATATGTTCCTGTCCACAAAGAGCTAGCGATCCACTGGGGTATGTAAACTCTTGATTATTTTTTAATATTATGTTAGTTTTAAGCAGAATAGAGAGAGTGCAATCTGTAAGAAATATTTTGCCTACAAATTTTGCAAGCATGTGGAACAATTTTTTTTGACTGGATGAGCTAATGATAAAGTTACTAATTTTTAGTTAGCTTCAATTTTTCAATATATTCTTTAATAATAGGATAGATCTTTAAAAAGTAGTTTTACTTCCTTTGCCTTCATGGGGGGATATCATAGCACTGAGATTTGTCTGTATTTCCTACTTATAATAGTACAAGAGGGCAAATGAAGGGAGAATAGGAATGCCACTAGAGCACATCATACATAACAACAATGTGCATTTCGTCTTCACACTTGTAATGTTGATACTCTGCTTTTCCTGGGTTACTTTAGTGATCGTTTTTACCTTTCATTTTCTCCTACTTCAGTGATTTCTCCAACTGAGCAAAGTCCCTATTGGGATAAAATAGGATTCCTTGTTTAGTTAATGTTGACTTTTGGCAAATTTGTACTTTATTTAAGTTATAGTTTATAATAGCCCATGCTTACAGTACACTATACAGTGTGCTGGGAGTGGTCCTGAAGCAATAAATACAGGAAGTGCAATAATATAAATAAGAAATATTGTATCCCAATTATACTTTATTTATTTTATAGCTTAATATAGAGGAATAAAATTAGAAAATAAAAT
The DNA here is from genome assembly GCF_024610735.1 of Ursus americanus. Classification (NCBI taxonomy): domain Eukaryota; kingdom Metazoa; phylum Chordata; class Mammalia; order Carnivora; family Ursidae; genus Ursus; species Ursus americanus. Next base: position 23,592,479 of record NC_142151.1, on the reverse strand, counting down.
AATAAATTTAAGTGAGCTTGATGTCCAGTAGTTCATATTGCTACTACACAACACTAACAACAATATATGTGGACTATTTAATACATATATTAATATGCTCTCTAGATTAAGCATTTTAAGTGCTGAGAGTGCAGTTGGGATCATTTTAAAATGTGAGCAACCCAAGAAAAAAAACGTGTCTTTTTTTTTTTTTTTGCAATATGATTTTAATTTTTAAAAGCATTTAATTTTATAAACCATATCCATCATCTCTGCATAGATAAATGTTGTGGCAATTTTTTGAATGAACCTTTTGGTTCCCTAAAGAAATTATGGATACACCATAAATTTATAAATGAAAGGCCATTCATCAGAGTTATAAATATGAGCGATTCTTGTGCTGATGCCCATGTAAACTTAAAGTGGTTTAATATCTATTGGCTTTTGAGCATAGTTAGAACAGCAAAAGAATATAGATACTGTCATACTTACATGGTGTCATAACATTGGCAAAATGGTGAGAATGACATGAAATATTTTTTGAATAGCATGGCATTTCCTTGAATTACTGCTGGCCATACAACATAAATCAACCTTAATGATGGATATTCCAAAGATGTTTATTAATCTATTCGTTTAATCTGAAATACTCACTCTTGGCATTTATAGAGCCAGTTCAAAGGAAGTGGCAAGTGCTTCTAAACCCCCGCAGTTACTTTTAGGGGCCCCATTATTATGTCAGCTAAGTCTGGTTGGAATGGAGATTAAAATGCATAGAAATCCTTTCCTTCTAGTCTATGCTAAAGATATTTGCTTGACTGAAATACATTTTCTTTTATATGTCTAATAAAAATCTCAGTTTGTTCCATCCTTGATGAAATTTACAACATGGCTCTCTATTTGAATCTTCAGTTTTTAATCCGTTTTCCTCCTTCCCCGCTCCCCAAATTGGAAGACAATCCTGTACTTGTATACTTTGATGAAAAGGACTGGAAAACTGACCAAATTCCTGTGCGCCAAATTAAGAAACAGCATATGGTGTATGATTTTGACAATATGTAGACAGGTAGGATGGACAGATGTAAAGACACAGAGAGGGGAATTTTGATTAGATAGTAAAGGTCAGAGACAGTAGCAGTTAAACTGAAGAAGGAAGGAGTCAGCTATGCATATGTTGGGGCGTAAGATGATATGAATGTGCGTGCAGGTGGCTGTGTTATTTATTAAAATGTGGAAAGTCTAGGCGAAGAGCTAACCTCTGTAGTAAAATAATGTAAGCAGGACTCAGCTTCTCTCCATTTCTTAGCTTCCACTAGGACAGCTTCAGTCTTGGCTTCACTCGGGAGCAAGATGGTGGCGATAGCATTGCTTCAGCCTGGGCGCCCTATCCTTTCATTCAGATCAAACAGGAAAAAGAGAGTCTCTTTCCCAGAAGCCCCATCAAAAGTCTCTTTGTACTAATTGGCTTTGATTAGATCACAGACTAATCCTGTGCCCCTCTCCTGGAGTAAAAGATAGAGTCAGCTTTATCACTTTCCATGGGCTAGGCATTGGGATTGCCTCCCAGAAGGAAAGGGGTACTTTTAACAGAAAGAGGGTATATGGATGCTAGGTAGCAAAATAAGTAAATAAATAAATAAATTAAATTAAATTAAATTGCTGTCAGAAGAAAAATTACAATGCGTATATACACATGAAATTTTGCGTATATTTCCAGAAGCCTGTAGATTTCCTTGCAATCCATGGATTCTAGATTAAGAAACTCTTAAAAGTAACAGTGAATCAATACCTTCTGGAACAAACAGAAAACAGTGTTGATAACCATAGCCATCCAGGAAAATGTGTTTTTACTTAGATTGTTTCCTGAGAAAAGGCACAAAAAGAATATAATCTATAACTAGATGTTTAAGTGATAATATCAAATTAAGAATGAACAAGAAGTTGTGTTTTCTTGTTAGCTAAAGTAGAAATGAGTGGTTCACCTTGAAGGTGTTTCTGTAACTATTATTGTGTACGAGGAAAAGAGGCAAAATCTTTTATTCAAGGTAAAAACTTTAACAATGTCGGAAGACTTCTATTGGGATAAAAAGAAGTTTTCCAGTGTTGGTTCAACAACTTTTATTGTGATGGGTGCCTGTGTTTATGTGCATCCTAAATCCCTTCAGTTTACTCAGTTCAGTTAAAAAGAAGTATTAATGCGGGAATGAAAGGCAGAGCATAAGGAATACAGTCAGTTATATTGTAATAGTGATGGAAGGGGACAGATGGCAGCTACAGTTGTGCTGAACATAGTATAATGTATAAACTTGTGAAATCACTATACTATACATCTGAAACTAATGGAACATTGTGTGTCAACTATACTCAAATAAAAGAAATTTAGAAATAAATATCTATTATTTGGAAAAAATATTAATCACTATGAAAGTGATTTGTAAAGAATATCCTTTAGATGATTGGCCCAAACTACTTGTTGATTTGCTAATTTTTTTTTCTTTTTAGCTATATTTTGTTTTAGAACATGTAGGTGATGTCAGTTGTTTCTTTAAAAATTATTTTTATTTGAGAAAGCTTAAGAAAATGGGTAGAAAATATAGTTCAATCATTGGAAAATGTGGATACTTTAAAAATGCCTATGCAATGATTGTGTACTTTTCATTAGTATTGGTCTTTTAATAATGTGGACACTAACATAGCAGCTGCCAAGGTAACAGTCATAAATATGCTTTATTTTTACCTAAATTTCTTAGTTTATTGACAAGCAAGAGTTAGCCTGGGATTCTAAGTTGCATCTCTGAACACAAGAGGAGTTTTTCTTAAGTGAATCAAAATATTACTCAAAAATGGAAAGGAATTCCATGATTGTCGGATATTTTTAAAGAATAAACATGTTAATTGAAGATGGCTTTACTGTGCCACCTGTTGTCTCTTCACACAAGCAAAAACCCTCGGAGGTTTTAACACTCTTCCTCATAAATGATAAGCTTTTTAACCTAAATCTTCTACTTATGACTAAAGTGATTGTCACTGTTCCTTGTTCAGTATTCTCAGTTGTGAAGAAAGATATTATATTTTTCTCTAACCTCTAATGCTACTGAAATGCTACAGCTGTTTTGGAGGGTGTCCACTTTTCGAAATATTTCTGCAAAGGCTATAATGTATCTGGCTTTCCACACCAACATGTTATTTTTAGAAACTCCTCCTGAAAACCTCAGTTTACCACCAGTTCTTGCTTCAACTGAAAAGTTGGTTCTTCTTTGATCTGTTACTACTCCGTGTGTGTATGGTTTTTGTTTTGTTTTGCTTTCTAGATTACAGCATATCTTTACACAGTGTCAATTATCTGTGAATAGGAAACAGCAGGTAGTTCATTCGTTGAAAACTAGTTTACAGATTTTCTTGCTATACATTTCTCTGTCTTTCAGATTCAATTTTAGATTTAACCAAGCTAGGGAGTTGCTTCTCTCCGTGGTCATATTATCATCAGTGGAGTTTGGAGAAATGAGTTTTTTTTAAAGAACAAACTTTTAAAAATCTATCATTTAAAATGTTATTCTTCCAATTTGGCTAAAACAAATCAATAAATATTTTTAAGGCTGTGAGTTAAAGCAGGAAGAAAGTGTCACTCCTGTAATCCTTTCTAAAGACAAAAGATAGAGGACCAAAGTCTTGTAAGAGCAATCCATATTGTATTTTTTTTTTTTTCTACATGATGTCCATTTCAGCTGTGTAGGTGAGAGTTTCAGATAAGATTAAATGCTTTTACAGATGTGAACAGTCAAAACATCCCCTATTATTTATTTTAAGGGCTTTTTAAGGAGAAGGAATGGGTTTAATGTGAGACCGCAAAGCATACATTTCTAAGACAGCTGCCTGTCTGAATAGGGAATGAGCTAAGGGGTGAACAGGAGAGAATCCACATACATATTTGAGTTTCACTTTAGAACTTTTGATAGCTTTGGTCACTGATTGGAGTCTCTCTCCAACTAGGAGCCTAGGAGACAAAGCAGGTAATCTACATAATCTTTCCCACGTTTTCTACAAGTGCCTGTAGATGAAAACATGTCAGACAACTGGTCAAATAGGGCCTAAAGTTTTCTCTGTTTATTTGTTTTAAATCCCTTCTTTACTGAGAAGGAAATAAAAAGAAATCTTGAAGTTGGTGACAGACTTGGGTTCTTGCCACATTCCCAGCTTACTTCGTGGACGGCTCTCTACTTCAGAGAAAGTTAATATTTTCCAGAGATGTGCCATAGGTATTCTAAATCATACTACAGACACCTGCTCCTTTATATGGATATGTTCTCCACCTAGGATGAATCAGACTTGATTTTTTTTTTTTTTTTTTTAGTGTGCTTCCTTTCAAAAACCTCATTAATCTTAGTGTGCAGAATTTAGGGGGAAAGTTGTGTTTTGCTAGTTGACACTGTTTAATGTAAATGATTTATGATTATTCCTTATGTATACACGATAGGCACTTTATAAATTGGATTGTTCTAGGAGTAACACGATACATAAATGTTATTGCTATAAATTCTGAAGTTGACTATATATTTTTGTATCATGTAACCAGTTGACTTATAAATGCTGACTATTCCAACCTGCTTTTTCTACTCAATATTGTAAGTGGTGACTTAGGTAAGCCAAGCAGAGATATACACAGAGTCGCTCAAACTGCACAAGAACAGGACATCTTGGCACCTCTCCAGCATGGCTTCTGGCTATCTTCCAGGGGTAATGGCAGAAAGAAGAAAGAATGAGAGGGGAAACTGAAACTATATGTAGTAAAAAGATGAATCTAAATGATTATTATTTTTTGCCCAGTAAAGTCAAGAGCCAACCAAGAGAAAAGGGGAAAAAGCAGAGCAAACAGGAGAAAAGTATTAGTGAAACCTATTCAGCAAAATTTAGTTAGATACCACTTCACAGGTAAATTTTCATCACATCATATTAAATAAGGGTAAATTATATACGTTAAAATTAATAGGTTAACAACTATGCAATTATAATTTTTTGTATCAATAGGTGTGTATAGAAACAATAATGTTTAGTTCCTTTCTTTTGCATTTCTGTGAATGAAGTGTTTGAGGAATGGAGCTTTACAAACCGCTTGATTCTACTGGCCATTTTATAATACGTGTAATGCTGTTACACGAATAGCTCTTATTTTTTACCATGAAAAGTCACGGTGATTTTCTTTCTAAGATCCTAAAGAATTTGAAAAAAAAAAAAAAAAAACTCCGAATAATTGGTCATTTTATATCTGAGTAATTGTTAAATACCAAACTCATCTAAAATGTTGAGGTAGAGGGGAAAGAGTAACAGCCATATAACTGGCCAGTCGGCTTCATAGCAATTTTTTGCTAACCCCTGGTGTTATCTGCTTACCTGATCACACAGTCCTGGCGTCGGGGCTGATTTGAATTGTTCTACGCCCTAATTTGTGTAAAGAAGAACTGGGCTGTGAAGAATTCTATTGTGTTTATAGTGTCTATTCTGATAGTGATTTTAGAGTCCATTTCGTGGGCTGTTTCAGTTGATTCCCCTCCCCCAGGACCTCTTAAGTACTATTGTCTACACAATTGATCTGGTCCCCATGAAGCCAGTTCACATCAGCTGTTGCAGTGGCTGAAAATACAAGATCAGTAATTTTAAAACCTTGAGGTTCCTATCCTCCACAAAAGACTAAATTTCATCAGGCAATCCCATGTGAAAAGATCATGAGACTGAAACCAGTGGGTGTGTGTGTGTGTGTGTGTGTGTGTGTGTGTGTGTGTGTGTGACTAGTAATAGCAAACATTATTTATTTGGCTGTTACATTGAGGGAAATATCCTAATTTGCTCCTTTATAGCTTCAGCAATACATTTTTAATTGTCATACTTTCTGGAGTTTTCCTGGTGCATGCATTGGAAAGAATATGCATATGCAGATATCTCTATATTTGTAGGCACTATAGTCAAAACAACTTATTTGCCTAGCTGCAAAGCTGACTTACTCACCCACTCACAAACTCCCTAGAGGAAATAGGGCAAAAAGGTCAAATAGAAGCAATAAAGCCCATGATCTTTTACAAAAAAGTTACTTCAGAAGTTCTCAGTGGCTCTGTTCGTCTTCTGGAAGGGAGATCACTCCATTCCCTGCCCATTCCTGTGTCATCAGCAGTAGCTTTGGATTCATTTTAGAAGAGGGAAGTCTGTTTCTACATTGCTGCTGCTATCCACTCAGGTAAGCTGGATTGAAATCCCAGTGAGACCGCTGTACCAGCCTAGACTATGGGAAGATTCTGTGCGGATAGAGGGATTTACGAACCTCAGTTCACTGATCTTGTAGAATCTTAACCACTATTTAAAATTCTGCTTTGTCTTAAAGGAGGCTAAATTTAAATGCAAGACCTCCAGATTTAAATACACACACACACACACACAATATCAGAAAAAACCCATGGGTTTTTGTTCAGTACAGAATACTTATAGTAACTATCATTTACTGAGGACTTTCTTTTTGCCAGTAGCATCTAATTTAAGCCTCCTAAGTACCTCGTGAAGCCAGTGCTATTATTATACCCATTTTTCAGCTTAGGGAATTGAGAGAGAAAGAGAAATTGAGTAACTTGCCGTGACTCAACAGCTAGTAGGAGGTGGAGTCAGGATTCAGAGCGAGGCAGAGAGATGCTGGGGTTGAAGCGCGCCCTGCCAGGTTGGCTGTAAGCCGTATGCAGTGCTTCATGGATGAAAAGAATGTAGTAGAGCCATCGTTGAGTAGGAAGTAAAACTTGAGCTTCTGTTTCTTGTACTAATGGTCACTGTATCTCCCGCTCAGGCCCTGTTGTGACCAATGGCAAGTCTTATTTGAGACCGCCAGTCAAAAGCGAGTAAAAAATAATCGATGGCCAAGAAGAGAAAGGAATGCACTGGTTAATGTGAGGATCTGACCTGAGGACCTTGCTTTCACTATTGCCACAGTAAACAAGCGAGCTAATGAACCACAGATGTGCGTGTGTCATTAGTGTCTTGCAGTTTTGTCTTCCTGGGTAGCTACCATCAAGAAGGACAGTGCCCTCTATGAATATGTATTTAGAACTCGATACAGCAATTTATTCTTTTGAAAAGCACTTTATCATTTTGCTGTTGATAAACATATAAGCAATAATCAGTAGTTAGAAGTTTCAGGCTAGAATGGATGCCATTATTAGTGACTTAACTTTTCCTGTGAATTCCATGTGTGTCACCAGGATTGGCTTGTGCCACCCGGAGCTACATACATCCAATTTTTAGAAAAGCTCGCTTCAAATGCTTCTTGTGCTATGAACCCTTTGGTTCTCAGAACTCTGGTAGTCACTAATTTCCAAACTCTGAATATGTAAAATAAAGTACTTGCACAAAAAACCTAGGAGCTGTATAGGTCAGAACATTTGTTTAAACTAATATAGAATTAGCTTTTTCAGTTCCAGCTCCCTTTTTCCTATCTATTTGCCTTGCTAATAAGAAGGCCTTAACTTATTCCTGTTCAGTTACCTTGTGCCATGATACCTCTCCTTTTTGGATTTTTTTATTCTGAGTTGAGCAGACCTTCCTATTCCACAGTAATAGTAAAACAGAAAGGCTGCTCGATAAATAAGGGTGGTGGAAACAATGAAATGTAACTCAAACTAGGCAAAATAGCACCTCTCAACACAACTTCCATTACATTCGAAATTGGTCTTTACAGATATTTTTCTCTGCCTGAAACATGTGTGTTAGTTCTATTTATATAAGGGAATAGTGACATCCTGTGTGTAGCTAGACTAATTGCCTCTGTAATTAACCTATTTGAGAAGGAAGTTGCATAGAAATAAAATATCATTGAGTACCGAAAGAGGCAATTTTATCTCAAAGCAAACCTCTAACTTTACCAGAGGGTGTGGAATAAACAAAAAGATTCTGTCTCCTTCCCTTCCATCTTTTTTTTTTCCTTCCTTCTTTTCCTTGTCTCTAGACAATTCCACTGTCTTCTCCATTTTCTCTCTACTACCTTTATTTTCTATATTATGAGGTAAAGATCTAGTGTTACAATGAGTGAATATTCTGTTTTTAAAATAGAATTGAGGATAGATGGAAGTGTGGTGAAAGAGATAATCTTTTTGTCTCAGGAGTATTCAAGTGTCTTTTTGGTCAAGGGTGGGATATGCATAGAATCATTTTGGTGTCTCAGAAGTTGCGGATGAAACTTAGCCTTCTTCCTATCCCTTGATAAAATACATGTTAATTAAATTTAGAGAGGTATCTGGGGACATGGCGAAAGCAGGGTTTCTCTTTTCATCTGTTAAATCCAGAATAAACTGTTAGAAGGCAATATATTACAATAGAGTGTAGTTTTTGTGGTCAGAATTATTCATAACTCACCTAAACATATGACTAAGGGGGAAAAGAAGAGCAGTTTTTTTTTTTTCCCAGTGTCCCTTTCAACATTTTTGAAAGGTAAGAGATTGCCAAGACATTTCAGAAAACAGTAGGACAAAGCAAAAGCAAGAGGCATAGGAGAAATTAGTCAAAATTGTCCTGCTATTTATGTCCTGACTTATCCTCAAACCCCAGCAAGACCCAGCTTTCACGGCTTTGTTCAACCCTAGCTTCATGTATAATCCCCTATTCCATAATCAAAATGGTATTTTGAACCAGATAGCTTGTTTCAGACTTTTTTTCATGAGATAATGAATGTTATGTTATCATTGATATATTTTTAAGTCAGGTAACTAAGTTTGTATTTTGCATGTTATACTGACTTGAAAAAGCTTGAAGTTATGACCACTACTAAGAAGAATTTCCTTGTGAAATATTTGAGAATTTTAAGCCAAAGTAAGCGTAATCACTGTATTATATAATGATGGCTGAGAGCAGAATAGTTGGAATGGAAATGGTTTGGAGTTTCAGACTGCGGTGGACTTGGATTCCTTAACTTGTAGGACAGTCTTTCCATGCCTCAGTTTTTTTTATCTGTGATGTGGGGATACAAATTCCCCTTTCATAAGATAGTCTTGAGACTTTAGTGAAGAAACATTCACGTAATACCATGCCTAGTGCCTATAAATAAACGCTTTGTAAATAGTAGCTAATATTATTTCAGATAACATTGGATAAAGCAAAATGATGTGGATACTAGTTTACTGTGAATTAATTTAATCTTATCTGGTTGAACTAGTCTTCAAATGGATTTGCTTAATGACCCTTTCATTTATTGTTTTATAATCTTTAAAACTGTGGTAACTTTTCACTTCTATTGATAATTTATATTAACAATAGCTGGCTTATCATTCTTGGAAGATGGTACAAGGACATTTTTAGAAAGTATTTTTCCTTGACAAAAATATGAAGTAAAAGAAGAGAAAGAAACACTGCAGAAAGTTTTCTTGTGCATCACCTTGTGATTAATCCTTAATCATCACTGAAAATTATCAGATTGCAAAAGAGGCTCCTTAGGAGTAAAAGGAAACACTCAGCTCTACAAAACTGGTCATTTGGTCATGGCTATGTTTTGGCAATGCTGCTAATTAAAGATAGTATCTATGATCATTGGGGTGAACAGCAGCTTAGCGCGAGTCTCCCATCTGTTTCATTGGCCATATTCAATCAGGTAGCGAATTACATGAATCAGAAACTCAGAAAAACCATCCTCCGGAGATTCAGACTCAGTCACTGCTTATTATCACAAGATAATTCACTCATCCGTTCAACAAATATTTATTGGGAGTACATTACATGCCACCCACTGTGTGTCAGTTTTGAAAATATAGTCGTGAACAGAGTAGACAAGGCATGGGGCCTCACAGACTTTACAGCCTGACAGAGAAGGCACATAACATAATACAAGTAATTACAATGAAATATGGAAGTCTTATAATAGGGGAATTTTTTTGATCTCTTAGCCAACTGAGTTGTGAATTCCTAATTGTGGATAGTGGGGGTAGGGGTATTCCTCCCTGCTTTGAATTTCCATAGCATTTTATCTGTACCTCCATTTGGAAACAGCTTCCACCTTGCATTCAGTTCCTTATGACTGTGGCTTATCTTCTAGGACTTCAGGTTCCTTAGGAGCCAGGCAGGAGCCATGTGGGAGTGCCCTTCGTATCTTTCGGAGGGTATGCACTTGTGCACTCTACATGGTAGGTACTAAATCAGTGCTGTTGAGAGAACTGAAGCAAAGAAAAAGTGTTAGTGGTTTACATCCATCGTCCTTTCTGTTTTAAATTCTTAAATATTTCAGTTTGAAATTTCTCCTTCATATTCATTGTGGTTAGAGGGAGGTAAATAACCAAGTGAAAGTCATGGTCCTTCCTTTTATCCCTCTCTCTCGTCTATTATTCTCTCAAAATTTAATCCACAGCAATATCCTCTGGAATAAATTCATTACTATTTGTAAGACGTTCCAAGTTTGCTCTACAGAAGTCTGACTTCCGTTGCCACGTGCAAATAATAATGGAAGAAGCATCTACTATTTTTGGTCTTTTGGGATATCATGATCAACCTTCTTTTCTGCCGATCACTGGACCTATCAAGAAAATCAGTGTTAGGTTAAACTAGCATCTTGTTTGGAAAGGTTAGAACTCTTCATCGGCTATAAAAAAAGGTAGACCCTTTAACCAATGGTTTAGTGTTCATTTGCCGTTGCCCGCCTCATAGAGCTCTAAAAAATAAAACTGAAATCTGACACCTTTTAAAAAGTAGGAAAATAATCAACTCTTAGACAGGAATCCAATCCATAGCTTAAGAAAATTTGGTACTAAAAATGATAAAGGGAGTAGTTCTGCAAAAAGAAGGAAGCCTTTGCATATTGTTCTGGAAGGATTGGAGCTGCACTGAGATTGAGAGACCTGAGCTCGGTGTTGCCTGTGAGCCAGGGTGTAATTTAGTGAGCTGACAGGAGGAGTGAAGTATCTCCTCAATATCTGTGTTTGGCAGAAGAGATGAATGCATACATCAAGACACAATGTTTAAGTGTTTTATTTCCTTATTTCAGCCTGTCAAACTGTCAGTATAGTTAATGGCCACCAAGAGAGAGAGAGAGAGAGAGGGAGGAGGAGGAACAGAGAGAAACAAAGGTGCTATGGAATCTGAAAAGAAAGAAACCAGGAAAGCATTTGCATGTTTCTGTGGCATAATGGTCAGTCAGACAAAAATAACTCACTATATTCATCTCTCTACTAAAGCCAGATGTGCTGGTCCCCTACCTACAATCCCCGCACCCTTCCGAGCCTTCGTGTATGTCCTTCATGATTGCTTCATTTAACTTTGATCTCTGTGACTCCTTTCACTGAAGTCTAGATTGATTAGCGATACTTAAAGGATTATTTTATGCTTTATCCGTGGTATCCAATTTTGCTCAGTTTTCCAAGTTTACTATCTTGTGTACATTGTTTATAAAATCGGGTATTAATGCTATTTATACAAAAATGTTCACTGTAACACATAAAACATCCCCCCTCCACTTTCCTTTTTATCATTTTGAGTTTTTATAGTACGCAAAGAATAAAATTGGGCTGGATTTTGACCTATTGTATCTTTCTTCAGAAAAGAAAAAGCGTAAAGTGAAATGACTAAATTAGACATTTACAAGTACAAGACTATTTTAAATTTCTGAAAATTCTTAGCACAACCAAGGGATTTTTATTTTATAAAAAGGAAGTATATATGATGGATTGTTTTTGTACTGGAAATATGTTATTCTTCCATAGAAGTGGTAAAGCCTCTTGTCATTCACATCTATGTCAAACTGAATTTTCAATCTTTGAATTCATTCCAGTGATGAATACTTTTTATAGTGAACACTTTTAGTTGCCTTATAAACAGAGAAGTATTTAATTAGAAAAAAATGTTTTTTAAAATATCTATTTACAAATCTTATAAAATGGTCTAAGGAGAGGTAGTATGGAGTATTAAATACACTGGGTCCCGAATCTGGCCAATCATCAACACCTGGCAGGCATTTAAAAGTACAGACCCTTGGACTCCACTCCAGATTGCCTGGAAGAGGATCTTAGGGATGAGGGTCCAGCATGTGTGTATATATAAGATCCATCCCACACTCCCTACCCCTGGCCCCCAGGTGATGTGGGCTCTCAACCAGGCTAGGAAACGTACTGTCTCTGTCACGGAGAGAACACTGCTCTGGTTATCAGTAGAATTTGGGCTGATTTCTGATAGTATCATTCACTCACTGAGTAACTTTGGGCAAATCACAAGCTTTGGGGGAGCACATTTTTCAACCCTATATAATTTGTGTGATCTTTTCCAGCTTTCATTATATTAATGAAGTTTTAAAAAGTTTTAAACTTAAAACTGAGTCAAAATACACATGCACATGTACAGTTTCTTACTAGTTTTTATTCTTAGGTTGAGTTGATAGAAGTAGGCAAACAGGGGTGCCTGAGTGGCTCAGTCAGTTAAGTGTCTGCCTTTGGTTCAGGTAATGATCTCAAAGTCCTGCGATCGAGCCCCATGTTGGGCTCCCTGCTCAGCACGGAGCCTGCTTCTCCCTCTGACCCTCCCCCTACTCCCCCACTTGTGTGCTCCCGCTCTCTCTCTCAAATAACTAACTAACTAACTAACTAACTAACTAACTAAATAAATAAATAAATAAATAAAATATCTGTTAAAAAAAGAAGCAAACAAATAATAAAAAGTCAAAAGAATCTCTCCTCTTACCCTCAGTTTAAGACTTCTTGATTGGACCTCTCTTTTTTGATATCAATCATGAACATGTTCTCATGAAAATGATAGACCTTCAGATGCAAAACTGAACTTTTCCCCACCTGCCCAAATTTGTTTCTCTTAACAAATGACATCATGCATCTTGTGTTAGCCAGAAACCAAGCATCACCCTCCCTTTCATTTATCTTTGATATCCTGGCTTGATCTAACCTCCTGAAATATTGTTCATCTGTCAACTTTTTATTTCCCCCACCATCCATCTGGGCCAAGGTGCCATATTTCCTGGATTCTGCAATAACCTCCCAATTGAGAGTCTTTTCTATACCTCTTGCCACCCTGTGCTTTAGTCGATGTTCAGTATTGCCAAGAGATTAAAAATGCAGATCTGATCATAGGTCTTTCCCCTTCCCATCCCATTGCACTTGGAATAAAGACCAAAATGTGTACAGTGGCCTGCAAGACCCTGCACGATCTATCCTGCCCTTCCAGAACTCCCTCACTTTCTGCTCTCTATGCCAACTGGCTATCCTTCAGTTTCTCACACGGTATATTTCCTTTCCATCTTAGGGCCTTTGAATTTTCATTTCTTTCTGTCTAGTAGGCTATTCATGTCCAGCTTTTCATTTCAGATCAGCTGAAATGACATTTCCTCAGGAGAGCCTTTTCTGATGCCCCAGGTATGATTGAGTCTATCTATTATATACTAGAATAGAATACCTTGCATTTTCCTTCAGAGCATTTTTCACAGTTTATAATTTTATATGAATGCAATGACTTGGTTAATTTTAATCGAATCTAAAAGACTATAACCTTGGTAAGAATAGGGACCTTGACAATTTTGTTTATCACTGATTCCCTAATTCCTCAAACAGTGGGTAGTATATAGTAGGCTCTTAAGAAATATTTGTTAAGTAAAAGAATAAGTGAATCAATAGAAGAAGAGTACTCGTATATGCAGGGACATCTCCCTCATTGCCACATATATTCTTTCCAGCAGTCTGGAATTGGTAATCTCTCAACCTACTACTATTTCTCATTCTCTGTTCCGGTAACATCTGAATGCTTGGTTCAACCCTTTTCTGTGCTCCTCTGAGGTTAACGAGGAATGTAAAAGCAGTTGCTTTAGTTGCAGCTCTTGAGATGAGGTGTAAAATAGTGCATAACTCAATGCAAGAAGTATGGGTAGAGAAGAGGCCCCTCAAAAGTTTCTTTACAGGAAATGAAGATTCCATTTCCTGAACTCCCTTGTTTGCTCAAATAAAGAAGTTGTTCCATGGAGGGTACACAAATCTTGTATCTGAACTGGTCAATCATCGTGTTAGATTCCTGTCTTGACATAACACATTGATACAGGTTATTGGCAGGAAGACAGCTTTTGGAGACAGAGAAGATTAGAGATAGGGAGTTTAGTTAAGGCAGCATATTTATTGTTGTCTGTTTTTCAGGCATATCATATTCTTTGTAAAATATGATCTGGGAAACTGGAACTCCTGTCATGTACATTGTGTGTTAGAGGGCCTTCTTCCTCACCCTCCTCTGGCTGTTCCCTTCACTCCTGGGTAGATGAACAATCTACCAGGTCCTATTCTAGACATGCTCCAGGAAATTTATACCTTGTAAATTCCCTGTCCAAAGACTTCACGCCTGTTGATGAGGCCTGTGCAGGCCTCTTCCATGATCTGTCCTTCAGAGGTCATACTTTGCCCCTGGAGTGTGTTACCCTAGGTCCAGGGGTGGCTAAGGGACAGCTGCTTGAGAGGGGCTGGCCACAGAGAGGGGGTGCCTCCATTTATCCTCTTGTCCTGGGTCCACAAATATTAAGGGGATGCTGGAGAGTAGATGGGTACTTTAGGGAGAAGGCATATAACAAGAGAAGAACACAAAGCCCTGAAGAACATAAAGTCAAGGCCCAGACAAGTTAATACTTGACTAGATGAAAAAACAAACCCATAGTGTCTGAGTAAAATAACTTTTGAAAACAGAAGCCAACTAGAAAAATAAGAATTAGGAAAATACAGCCTTGATTTTTACAGCATGACTCTCTCTAGTCAGCACTAGTCATGATTAGTGGGGTATTTGTTCTAGAGAAAAGGCTCATGGCAGTGATCCATGGCATGATCCCATTGGGCCCTGTTGTCATGGTCCCACTGGAGCTCAGTTTGTTATTCACATTTTTTTTTAAAGAATTGAGTGTTGGTTTTGTTTCAATATTTGTTTCTCATCATGTAATTAATATATATTATTTTCCCAGAATTTTCTATAGTGAAGTAGAGAGAACATGTTATTCTCATCATTGGGAAGAAGAATTAATAACATAAACAGGTAGTTAATAGCATAGCTAAAATTTATTGTCACAAAAACACCTGTCCATTCATTGCTGCCCTATATGAACAAAATCTCAGCGATACTAGTGGAGGAAATCAGGAAGGAACAAAGTAAGGGACTTCTTAGCTTTAAGATGATTAAACAATTTCATTCAACAGGCAGCACTTTTCTCTTAAGCCAATAGCTCTCTTTTTCACAGTACCTTTAGAATCTTTTTGCAAAGTTGAAAGTGCTGTAATTTTAATGTAACTATTACATTCAAGACATTAATGACCTGGATCACTGAAAATAACCATGGTAACAGGTGAGAAATCAAAGATAGTTAATTTAATTGCCACAGAAAGAAAATAAGTGCAAATAATCTATAATTCTTCATTTCCAATATGTACATGTTATTTTCTTGCCGCATTAATTACCCAATAGTTAGACAGAAATTATCTAGTTGTTGCTCTGTGACTCCCCATTGCATTCATCTAATGGTTTGCACTCTAATAACTATTCATTATAATTTCTTACCTCAGCAGTTTAGGCTGCTGTGAACTGGGTAACATGTTCATTCAGTTGACATTAGCAATTTTTAATAACAATAAAAATGATACTTTAAATATAGTGGAAAGGAATTAAGCAGTTCTTTCAACCTAGTTACGTAAAGGCCACTCTAATTCAGTGGCTCTCTACAAACTGCTAATGATCTGGGACTGCTTCTCAGACAGAAAAATATCAAAATTCCTCTCCATTTCTTAACTCTTTTTCTAGGAGTCCTGGAATATTCCCATAGAACCCTGCTCAGAAGTGACAAGCAAGTTGTAGAATCCTAACTAGGGATATATTAAGAATCACTGCCAAAGCTATTAAATATTTTGTTGTATGTCTACTGTGTGCCAAATATTTTGCTAGGACTTGAGGATACCACGTGAATAACACAAGGTTAGAGGTACAGATGATAAAGCAGAAAATCATGACTAATGAGGAAGTTTATTATAGTTTTAAATTTTCATGTAATCCATAGACCATAAGAGACAGTGAATTGATGGTATTTAAATTTCATGACTGGGTGCAGGAATTTTATAATATAACAATGTAGGCGATAGTCAGTTGTATAATTAAAAATTATATCTACTGTATTTATTGAATCCTTTCTTATGTCCCAGATATGGTCACTTCATTCTCACACAAACACACACCCCACCCTTATAAGTTAATTCTTTTATGTCTATTTTCACATAAGGAAGCGAGGGTTAAATAATTGACCAAAAGTCATCTGAGCAAGTAAGTGAGAGAGAGAGAGCAGATCCCAGTTCAGGCTGGGCTCACTCAGTTCTAAGGCTTCTATAGAAAAAATAATTAAGAGCATTTGTAGCTCTGGCACTTATGGCCAGTACTCACTGAATAAGGTGTTTACTTTTAATTGATTTTGTTCTCTATTTTAATTCCAAACTATACCAAAACCATTTCAGAAAGAATCTATCACATCTTTTAGATTGGTTTCTCAATCTCCTTTGGCAAGTCTTTCTCAAAAACTGCTTCAGCAAGAAATTTTTTAAAATGAATAAATGAACAAAGGTAGATACATGCTAAAAAAGAATATAGAACCACCTCACATCCATTAAGATGATTACTACCGCACCTCCCTCTCCCCGCCCCTGCCAAGGTGCCCGGGTGGCTCGGTTGGTTAAGTGTCTGCCTTCAGCTCAGGTCATGATCCCGAGACCCTGGGATTGAGCCCCCCCCCCCCCCAATCTACATGCTCAGGGAAAAGTCTGCTTCTCCCTCTCCCTCTGCACCCCCCCACCCCGTGTTCTTTCTCTTCTTGCTCTGCTCTCTATCTCAAATAAATTAATAAAATCTTAAAAAAAAACCCTAATAGCAGAAAATAAGCATCCATGAGGATGTGGTGAAATTAGACCCCTTGTATACTGTTAGTAGAAATGTAAAATGTACAGTTACTATGGAACGTAATACGGAGATTCCTCAAAAAATTAAACATATGATTTACCATATGATCCAGCAATTCCACTTCTGTGTATATATCCAAAAGAACTGAAAGCAGGGTTTCAAAGAGATATTTATACAGCCATGTTCATGATAGCATTAAATACAATAGCCAAAAGGTGGAAGCAGCCCAAGTGTCCATTGATGGATGAATAGATAAACAAAATGGATTGCTATTATTATTATTATTATTTGGCTTTAAAAAAGGAGGGAAATTTTGGCACATACTACAGCATGGATGAACCTGGAGGTCATTATGCTAAGTGAAATAAGCCAGCTACGAAAGACAAGTACTGTATGACTCCACTTCTATGAGGTACCTAGAGTAGTTAAAATCATAGACAGAAAGTAGCTGCCAGGGTCTGGGACAAGGTGGGAAAGGGAATTTGTTTTTTAACGGGTGTAGAGTTTCAGTTTTGCAAGATATAAAGAGTTCTGGAGATAGCTTGCACAATAACGTGAATGTATTTAACACTACTGAACTATATACATGTAATGATTAAGATGGTAAATATTATATGTACTTTACCACATTAAACATTTTTAAAAAGGAAATATGGAAGATTATACGACAGAGAAGACCTGGGGAAGGAGGGGGGCGCTCATTAGGTAAGTTTTTCAGCAAAGACATGTCCAAGATAGGCACAATGCCATGGACCTCTCAGTCCGAAGCCAAAGATAGCTTCAACAGGCAGAGGTATCCACAAATATAAAATCCTGGGCTGAGAAAGAGCGAAGTACATTTGAATGAGAAGGAAGTCACATAGTAGCAGATGATATTCTTGGAGAGAGGTAGAAAGGGTGGATCATGGAAGGACCATTAGACATGGAAGAATTTCAGACTGCGTTATCTCCATTACATTGTATCTTTCCTCCGTAGGGCTCTTTCTATCTTAGGAGATCACAAACTTTATCCATTTTGCTTCAAAAATAGTAATTGGCTTACTTATTGATGTTATGATTCCCATGTCTCTTATTGCACAATTAAAAAATATTGAGTGCCGTGTTAACTTGGTGAGTTTTCATTTTTATTTATTACCTATATTATTACTGAAGTGACTGCAGCCTGAAAGAATTTCCCTTTATATCTGTCTACCTTGGTAAAATACCAGTGAACCACTACTTAAAACATTGCATTCATTTTATACTTGAAAGTACTTCAAAGCATCTCTGGAAGTTTTCTGAGACCAGGTCAGTTCATTAATCCTCACTACAGTGGTTTCAGAGACTCTGGAGGCCCTAGTTTAAGTAATTAGTATTGGGAACTTGCAGAAAACTGTCTAGAACTTCACTTAGCAGCATGAATTCATGACAAATAGTTTAATACTGTGGTTTCATCTTAGAGTTGTTAACGTACAGAATTTTAAAGTTTATCAAAATGACAGCTGTCATTAATTTAAATACATTTTCTTAAGTAAAAGCAAAAGCAACTAAAATTCAAATATGTGTCTTATTGTTAAATACCCCTTATACATTAATTTTCTTTGATGGAAAAAATATTTAAAGTATTAATAGCCCTGAAAAGATGTTATATCCAGTTTAATAGAACAATATATTTATGCTGTATTCTGTATCATATATATTTTTTCCTATTTCAAATACATCTGCAAATTTTATCCTACTTTGTAATATTATTCTCTACTATTTAAGATTCAGAACATCATGGTAGTTCTGAAAGTTGTCTTTTGAACCTTCTTACCCACTTCTCATTTGACATTTGTCTCAGATTATCAGTAATGTGGAAGGATTCTGGGAAAATTTCCCTAAATGCATCAATGATGTTCATACCCCTGCATTTCAATAAAGGAACCTGAATCTGGAAGATTGGAAGTTTGACTTTGAGGAAAAGCAGAAACAGATTCATAATGGGATGACATGTCAGTGGAAACTTAAAGTTGATGAAGTGTAAGTGTATTTGGATCAGACAATCAAACACTGAGACAGGGCAGTATGAGTGATTTATGGCATGAAATGAGAAGGACACCTTCCTGGGCTGCCCTGTTTACACTAAATGTGCAACAGTAGAGCAGAAGGAATAGGTGTGTTTGAGGAGCAACAGAACAAGTGTACAGCTAATGTGAACAATCCCCAAACTAAGTTGGTGGTACCTGAGAGTTATGCATCCTCCTTCATGACAATTCTGTTAATGCCTTCAGTGAAGTGGGCATAAACTTAATAGTTTATCTGTGTGCAATTTAAGAATTTAAGTATTTCAAAAGAATTAATGTGGATGAAAATATTTGATATTTTAAAGTACTTTTAGATTCTAGGACTACATGGTTAAGTGCAATAATGTTATCTTTTTTTTTAGAATTATCAGTGTTAATTTTTAAATTTTTCATTTGGAGTATCCATATTCATAGTCTTATTGTTAAAACTACTTTTGGTAATACTTCATATAATCATTCACGAGTAAAGGTATTAGGGCGCCTGGGTGGCTCGGTCAGTTAGGTGTCTGCCTTCAGCTCAGGTCATGATCCCAGGGCCCTGGGATCAAGCCCTGCATCAGGTTCTCCCCCTCCTCCACTGGTTTTCTCTCTCTCGTTCTCTCTTTCCCAAATAAATAAATAAAATCTAAAAAAAAAAAAAAAAGGTATGAGAAGACCATGACCTGGTTCTCAATGATATTTTCCATAGTTTCGAAGACTCAATTGAAACATGAAATAATAGAGCAAGAAAGCACTTTTTGAATGGCTGTGCAGTAGAAAATCAGTTGAGAAGAAGGGATGGGTGGGCTGGAAACCCTCCATGGAGAGGGTTCAGGCACTTAGAACTTGAGCTGGACCTTGGAGTTTGTGTAGTCAGGGGTAGGAAGTTTTGGTCACCTGAGATCTTGGAAAGTGTAAGCTCTATGAGCTTTTAGTATTTATGATGAAATACCTGTGATTTTTGCCTTCTGTCCTACAATATAGTTGCGTTCATGCTAAAATAAAATAATGTTTGAATTACATTCAAAGTATTTAATTTTCTTTTAAAGCCTGACATACCAGGAATTTATCACTTGTCTCATGCGTGATATTCCCTTACCCCATCATACTACCACACATCTCTAGGAGTATGGAAAACACTTTGGTTTGAGAAGCTTGGCTTTACAGGATCACAATGCATTTAAACAGAAGAGCCTGTTTTCTTGGCCATTAGCATGTAATCAGGCCGAGGAAATAGGATGTTGGTGTTGTTTTTAATCATTAAAAGACTCTCATACCATATGGTATGGGTACACATTCTTTTGTAGGATTTTGGGGGGCTTTATAAGCAACCTGGGAAACCTAGGTTTCCTCTTTATAAATATAGCTGAGGCCCAGATGGTTTTATTTGCTGATAAGAGTTCATTTTCAATAATAGGCGTTATGATTGGGTGCAAAATCAACATCCTCCAAGTTTTGCTTTTCAAGTACAAGCCTTTGTTTTGTATTTCCGCCTGAAGCCTTTTGACCTTTGTCAAAAATATTTTTCAGTTATTCAGAGCACGTTGGTGTGCTCTAAAAAAAAAGACCACCCAAGCACATCCCTTTCAGTTGGTGAATTCCACTTAGAATGGGAAGCACAGAAGCATTCTATAGCTGATGAGAGCTGTACAGTCATTTGAATGTTTGAAAAAGGTCAAGACTCTTTCATGAGATCACAGAGGCTGGTCTCTCTGGTTTTGTGTTGTCAAGTTAAACGGTGTGACACAGTGGTCATCTGTACTCCTCTCCGGTTTGGAACCTTGGTGCAGCGCTATTCAAAGGGAACAGAGTAGTCCTTGGTGGTGCCAGAACTGCTCTTCACATTGTCCCGATTTGTTTCAAACACCAACTCACAAGCTGGCCAAGTAGCAATGAGAACACACAGTGGAAAGATAAGGAATATAGAAGAGATTTTTAAGGCACCATTTGTGTTTTACATGATTTTCATTGCTTTGATGGGTATGACAATGTATTCTCAAGTGCCTAAATTGTTAAATCCTCCAAAATTACAAAGTAGCACTAAAACCTGTTTGCCAACAATCCCCAAGTTAACAGTTTATACAACTTACAGTTGGCTTCCTGGCTGCAGTGTTGCTTCCCCTGTTCCCACCGAATCTTTCCCTTTCTCCACTGCCTATTTCTGCCTTGGATTTGTCCCCCCAGAGTAGCCTCTCCAACTTCTTAGCTGTGACTCAACCAGAGTAGCTTATTTTTTGATAGGAACATTCTTTCAATTATTTGTTTACTAAACATTAAGTTCCTGCTATGTGCCTATATTGTCCTTACGATTGAATAAGACAAAATCTCCCAAATGTGATGTTGACTGAAAGTTATGACACCCTAGCTCAGTTTTACAATTAGATGTATGTTCTATCTATTCATATTTATCACCTATCAATCATGTAGGTATATGATTATATATCAATCATATATTAACAATATTATATATTAATAATATATATCATGTTAATCATATATATGTGTGTGTATATATATATATGTAAATTTCTTCTGTGTCCTCATTTTGTCTTTCCCTGATGAACTACATTCAGTTCAAACAGAAAAGGGTGGGGTGCCTGGGTGTCTCAGTTGGTCAGGCATCCCACTCTTGATCTCAGGTCAGGTCTTGACCTCGGAGTCGGGAGTTCAAGCCCTGCATTGGGCTCCACACTGGGCATGGAGCATACTTAAAAAACAAACAAACAAAAAGACCAAGAAAGGGTATCAGTTGGGGGCAGGAGGAAGTAAAGAGCTAAGCAGCAAGCTGGTTTATGCTACTTCTCTTAATGTTGTGATAACCTTGATTGAAAGATTGTAGAGGGGATAAATTATCAAGAGAAGAACCTGAAGAGAAGTGATACATACGGGGCGCCTGGGTGGCACAGCGGTTGAGCGTCTGCCTTCGGCTCAGGGCGTGATCCTGGCGTTACGGGATCGAGTCCCACGTCAGGCTCTTCCGCTATGAGCCTGCTTCTTCCTCTCTCACTGCCCCTGCTTGTGTTCCCTCTCTCGCTGGCTGTCTCTCTCTGTCAAATAAATAAATAAAAAAAATCTAATAAAAAAAAAAAAGAAGTGATACATACATATCTATTATAGGGAGTGGAAGAAGACAAAGAAGTTGAGTAAGAAGCCAGTCTGGCCCTCTAGGAAACTACACAAGCCATTAAACTTGGCACTTATTTTACATGACACTTTAAATCCATAATGTTAACCTCTTACTTCCATATATTTTCTTTTTTTTTTTCTTAAGATTTTATTTATTTATCTGACAGAGATAGAGACAGCCAGCGAGAGAGGGAACACAAGCAGGGGGAGTGGGAGAGGAAGAAGCAGGCTCATAGCGGAAGAGCCTGATGTGGGGCTCGATCCCGTAACGCCGGGATCACGCCCTGAGCCGAAGGCAGACGCTTAACCGCTGTGCCACCCAGGCGCCCCTCCATATATTTTCTTTGTAATATAAGAGGAGATGAGTATTAAACTTTCTTTCTAGAATAATTAAGAGTTAGTAGTTTTAAAAAGTGGGTGTGTGCATTCCAAGCCACAGGCATAAGTGATGTTAAGTAGGTATTAGGTGAACACTTATGGTGAAATGAGTTTGAGGTGGCTAGAGGGAAGTGTAGGTATGCGGAAGTGAGGAGGTTAAGAAAATTAGGTAAGAGTCAGATAAAGAAAGCTTTTAATTTACCGTTTAGTACATGAAGGACTTAGTCAGATTTACAATTTAGATAGATCACTCTGGTTGCATTGTGGAGTTGAATGGAAGGGTGGAGAGACTAAGGTCAGGAAGGTCAGGGAGGTCAGTTAGGAAGCTGTTGAAGTGGCCCAAACAAGAAGAGATGAGTTTCTAAACTAAGGCAGTAGCAGGAGGAATAGATAATAGGGAAGATATGTTAAAGGTATTGAGGATCTATAATCTGTAAGTCTTAGTGACCAACTAGACATGAAAGAAAGGAGGAAGTCCTTGAATTATGTGAAAGTTTTTGACCTTGATAACTAGGAGGATTTTAATAGCAAATAAAGGAATGCATTTGGCAAGATGGTATAATTGGTTCAGATGGAGATAGAGTAAATTTGTGATGCATGTAGGACATTCCATTGAAGATAACTAGTAAGAAAATGGAGATAATATAAGTCTGCAGCTCAGCAGAGAGGTCTAGATAGGGGGCATAGATTTGGTTAGAAACTGGTGATTAAAGAGCTTGGATGAAGTAATTAAAAGTGAATGCAGGGTGGGGTGCCTGACTGGCTCAGTTGGTAGAGCATGGGACTCTTGATCTCAGGGTCATGAGTTCAAGCCCCATGTTGGATGTAGAGCTTACTTAAAAAAAAAAACAAAAGTGCAAAGAGTGGGGAAAGAAGAGAAAGAAGACAAGAGCCTCAAAGCATTACATTTCGGATATGTTAAGAATATGAGATGAATAAGGTTTGAAAGACCTAACGTATAACATGGTGACTCTAGTTGAAAGCACTGTGTTATATCAATGAAATTTTCTGAAAGAGTAGAACTCAAATGTTCTCACCAAAAAAAAGGGGGGGGGAGGGAGGATTGAATATGAGAAGTGATGGATATGTTAACTCAGAGGGGAATCCTTTAAAAGTGTACATGTATATCAAATCACATTGTAATCTTTAAATATCTTACAGTTTTTATTTGTCAATTATTAAGTAATAAAGCTGAAAAAATAAAAATAGTGACAGAAAAATTTTTTTAAAGTTTTAATCAAAGTTTATGGGCTAATCTGACAACCCAATCCCAATGTTTTGTGTTGTTTATAATTTGAGATTTCCTATGAATTCTGAGCAGAAAGAATTTAAAAAATCTTGGAACGATATATGGCCATAAATTAGGACCTGTATTTTTTTTTAATTTTTTTTTTTTTTTGCTTTTTTTTTTTTAAACATTTATTTATTTGAGAGTGAGAGGGAGAGAAAGTGCAAGCAGGGATAGGGGCAGAGGGGGAGAGAGAATCTCAAGCAGACTCATGCTGAGTGCAGAATCTGACATGGGGCCTGATCTCAGAACTCTGAGATCATGACCTCAGCTGAAATCAAGAGTCGGATGCTTAGTCAACTGAGCCACTGAGGCGCCCCTAGGACCTGGCCGTAAAGTAATTTTGGATTGTCTATGTGTCAGTTAGGGACCAGTCAGGAAAGCAGAGCCCATGTCCAAGAATTCTATACATAGAATTTAACACATGAAGATTAGCAATCACAGGAAGCAACTACTACCTTTAGAGCTGAAGAACCAAGGGAAGAGGCATCGTTACCAGAATCAGGAGCCAAGGCTGTCCAGTGGGAGTTGGACTCAAAGTGTCAGCTGCCTTTAGAGGGAGGAGCTGGCCTGTGGGAACTAGACCCCCTCAAGGGACTGCAGCTGTTGGTAGAGATGTTTCGTAAAGTAGAGCGAGAAGGCTTCTCTCTCCTCCCACTTACTTTATTTTGCCAGTTCTTCTTATTGGAAGAATCTGGTTTAGAGCTGGTTAGCAATGGAGCCTGGAAGAGTATTACGGGTGAGTTTTAATCCCCTGTGACGTAGAGCAGAATGAGGGTTAGTTTGCTCTAAGAGCAAATAGACAATTGAGAGGCATATAGCTAAATAGTTTCTTCCCCCCTTTTTAAATCATAATTATGAAAGATAAAAGTAGAGAATCAGTAAGATGATGTGTGATTTTTTATTAATCGTTAAGTACTTTTGCTTCCATTTACCTTATCAAACTAAAACTCAATTGCAAGTAGATTACTAATCACTTTAAAGTTACTTCACAACATGACTTTCACACTGTAACATTTCTATAACACTGTGCTTTTTTTTCATTGGTTAGGAGGGCCTAAAAACCAAACCCCCCCCCACCAAGAAACAAAAAAACAAATTTGGTTTGGTTGTCCAAACGGCTGTTAGAGCTAGAACCACTGAGCACGCTCGATTTGTACAATGGATCAGTGTTCTCACTGAGTCTTCTCCCCAGATACAACTGTCTCAGTGGGGATGTGCACTTCGCAAAAATGAACTAATAAAAAATCCTTCTGACAATTAGGCTTCCCTCGCTGGGCTTAAAATAAGGGAGTGTGTAGCTCTATATTAAAAGGTGTGCTCTTGATATAGTCTTTTTTGAGGTTCTCCATCAAAGGGCTCCGCTTTTTAGTAAGACCTTTAAACAGCATCAGCCTTTCCCTCAAAAGAGAAAGGCTAAAAAGAGTGCCAGACTCAATTGAACTTAACAGAAAATCCATTGGTGACCAACGAAGCAGAAAGGATGTGCTCAAATCGCTGGGTTGAACGCTCTGTTGTATAGATCAGACAAGCCCATTTAGTATCTACTGGTTCACACCAGAGTCATACACTTGTTCACCAGCTTTAGCTTCCAGATATTTTAATGGCAGTGTTTACCCGTTTTAGTGGGAGACCAATGAACAAAAAATCTGTAGGTGGATTAACTGGGTCAAGCTAGTTTCTTGCTTGGATTTTAATTTGCTGGGTAGTGAATCCAGTGCCAAAGTTTTGCTATAGTATTGTCATATTGAGTAGAATTTAATTTATTTGATTCAATCTAGGTCTAAGTTGATATTAAAATATCCATCCTATAGATACACTACTTTCAAAGCAGTTTATTGAGTGATGCGTGTGAAGTAACTTATAATGATTTAAAAACAAACAGAAAAATCTGGTATGCTGTTTTAGGATGTGCTCCCCAGAAAGAAACGGAGAGGGAGATTTTGTGCCGTTTCCGGAAGAGGGCTCTCAGGAACGTCTGTAAGGGATGAGGCAAGCAGGATCAGACAAGGCTGGTGGTGATCTCCGAGGTCAGCCCTCTGTCCTTAACCCTAATGTAGATAAGCAGGCTGAGCCGCTGTACCCACGCTGCCCCACCCGCTCACATCCAGACATTGGGTATTGGCTACTGCCAGGGAGGATTTTACCTTGGGGAAGGCAGTCTCTTAAGCTGAGAGAAATTGCCGTTTTCCAGAAGTGACTCGGTTGTGAACTCTCTGCAGCTAACTTACCCTAGAGCTGGGGAAATGACTGTCTGGATCGTGAAGGGGGACCTCCGTGGCACACCATAGCATCCCCTACATCTGATGACTACCTTGTCCCACATGTCCTCTCGTCCTATCTACCGTTGTCATTCCAGTGTGAGTTACTAGCGTCTTTTCACTAGACAAACATAAATGCCACATAATTGTGTCCTTTTGTGCAATCATTTCTGTGTTCTATTTTCCTCATTTTATCCAATGATCTTTGGAAAACGCAAATCTGATTCTATCATTCCTCTAAAGAACCCTTCAGTGGCTCCTGCTTCTCTAAGAATAAACACCCAACTCCCTAACAAGGCTCAGAGTTTCTTGTCCTGCTACTGTGGCTTCATATCTTGACATCTACATTTTTTGCTCTTTGTACTGTAATCACCATGTCCTTTTCACCTCAGAGCCTCTGCATAGGTTGTACCCTCTGCTCTAGCTTTCTCTTATGCTCCCCATCATATTCATGGCCCATTAGCTCCCACTTCAATATAAGCCCAAAGGGCCCTGCCATGAATCCTTTCCTGATTCCCAGAGGGGGTCGAATTCTTCTCACATATTCTCCAAACTTCCACTGCACCGGACCCTGTACTTTTTCTCAGTAACTGTGTATGTGTGTATGTGTGTGTGGGGGGGGGTGCATGACACACAGAGGCAGAGAGACAGAGACTGATTATTTGTATAATGTCTGTTTGTGCCTTTAAACTTGTAAGCTCCAGGAGATCAGGGAAGCTGATTGCCTTGTTCGGCCCTATACCCTGTCCCAAACATACTGCCTGGCGCGTAGTATTTGACCAATCCATATTTGTGGAATAAATAAAAATGAATAATCAACCTGAAAACAAAATCCAGAAATGACTCTGGTCAACCTAAAAAGTACAGTATGATGTACCACTACCATTTCAGGCATGAAACATCAGCATTTATTCCTAATTACAGGTCCAAGGTCCAAAGTATAATACATTTTTTTACTTTTCTGCATTTCACTAGTCTCCCTTGTTATATATATTATATGTATATATTCTGCTCTAGCTTATATATATATATATATATCCTTTTAAAAATATATACATATAGATATATACTTACACAAATACATGTGTGTATCTATATCTACATCTATATATAGTATAGAATAACTTTTATGGGTAGAACAGAGCACACACTCGTCTGCTTTTGTTGTATAGGTACCTTGGCCTTTTATCATGTTAACACATCATAGCTTATACACTACTAAGGATTTCAAATAACTTGTATGAAGTATAGAAAAGAACTGAAATATCTAAGCAAATTGCCAATAAAGTAATATCTTTACAATAGCTATAAAATAATTTTTTTTTATAAATGTGAATGTTTATATAAATCCACGCCTCAATATTAAAGAAGGTTGGAAATGAGCTGATACTAGGCTTTAGAGGATTTATATCCAACTAGGCAAATAAAGTTTTCATTGCCTATATGTGTGTTTCAAAATCCAGGGGAAAAAAAGACCTTTGACATCTTGTAAATGAATTATTTAAAATGTTTTACTCCTTTAATTTTATGTTTAAAAATAGCATAGGGGCGCCTGGGGTGGCACAGCGGTTAAGCGTCTGCCTTCGGCTCAGGGCGTGATCCCGACGTTACGGGATCAAGCCCCACATCAGGCTCCTCCGCTGTGAGCCTGCTTCTTCCTCTCCCACTCCCCCTGCCTGTGTTCCCTCTCGCTGGCTGTCTCTATCTCTGTCAAATAAATAAATAAAATCTTTAAAAAAAAATAACATGGAGTGCATCTCAGTCTAGGTGAAATAGCTCATCTGATGAAAAAAAAAGTGACTGTATACATTTTCCAAATACATGTAATTCTAGAAAGGTTGTGCATCATTTTTTTTTTTAAGATTTTGTTTATTTGAGAGAGAGAGAGAGAGAATAAGCAGGGGGAGCGGCAGGCAGAGGGAGAGGAAGAAGCAGGTTCCCCGTGGAGCAGGGCGCCTGATGTGGGGCTCTATCCCAGGACCCTGGGATCATGACCTGAGCCGAAGGCAGACGCTCAACCGACTGAGCCACCCAGGCGCCCCTATGCATCATTTCTTCATGCCAGATGACAATGCTACAGTTTGTACTTTGTGACTTATTTACAGTTCATCTAATAAAAACCATATTTAGGAAATTTCCAGTGTCTTGAAGTTTTACCCATTAGCAAAAATTTCCTTTCCTGTTCTAGGCGCAGTGTCATTTTCAGACAATTTTGTGGCAACGTCATTTTTAAGAACTCAAGTAATGTCTACCAAACCCAAAAGAGGCAATGTGAGAACCCTATCTTTTAAGTTGGATTTATGATACAAAGCCAATAACTGGATAATAGTGTTAATACATCAGAGGATTATGAGCTGGAAATAGTGTCTGATTAAAAACCTTCCAGGAAGTAAAGTGAATGTTGTTCATATGTTCAGGTGTTAAAAGCCATGTAGACAAAGGAAATTCTGCTAATATTCTCCCTGGAGACATTATCTTTTTGATTTTTCCAAAAACACTAAGTGGGTGATTATTGCCTGGGCTCTGGTGAAGCTTTGGTAATGTGATGATCCCCTTGCCATCTAGATCATTAACCGCAGCAGAGAACTCTAGAAGCAGCTTTTATTGTTTCCTTTTTATAATCTTCTAAGTGCGTCTTAACTTAAACTTATATTGGATGCATTTGGTGGGTAATTCCATGAAAAAAAATTATTTTGGCTAATACCATTCCATTTACAAAGCTTACTTGCTTGGAAAATGCCCAGAGGTTTGCATTTGACTATGAAATATCTGGGCCCCATCCTCATTCCTTGCTCGAGTTAATAAAAGAGGATTGTATTCACTGCTGTGTAGTGACAGCTTTGCCTACAGGTTGTCCTCTCTTCTCCTCTTATACTCCTCAGATATTTTAGTTTTATTCTTATTTCTTATACCTCTAACAGAGGGAGGGTTCTTTTCTTTTTTTGCAAACTATCTTTAGGTAATAAAGCAAGGTGGTTTATATAATATGTATTTTATGGAAGTAAGAATTCTTACCATATGAGAATTTCTAAAGTGCTTGAATACTATATTCAGCTGTACCTGAATGATGTGTTTGAGTCTTCATGCAAAAATTTCCTGTTTAATTTTCTTGCTTCTCAATGGATGCTTTAAATGGGAGCTCTTCAATGCCTAGGATCATGTCTTATTGATCTTGTCCTTCTGTCCCCTCCACTGATTTCAGAATAGTTCTTGCTGCAGCTTTAAATGATTGTCTGAATGTTATGCTGAACTTTGACATAAAAAAATCACATCTCATATTTTATTTCCAAGTCTAAATTTAGGAAATAGTAGTCAATTTGCTTGTTAGCACCAAGTAGAATTTAATTTTATGGACACATAAAAGGTAATATTCCTAGCCTAGAACGGGAAGCTATTGAAAATATACTGGATAAAATATTCCAGTTCCTAAGCCTTGAAATTATATTGAAAATTTGGCTAGCGAAAGCAGACTATTATAAAGGGACTCTGCAGAGCATGTGCCTAGTCTGAACCTTTTCATATGTGGAGTTAAGGGCAGTGAAAAAATAATGAGGTTTATATTCAAGATCACAATTTAAGTTTTCTATACATTTCCCAGTGTCACTTGCCTGTCCTTCAAAATACCAGACTCTCTTCCCAATCAGAACCTGCCCCTCAAAGAGGAAAAGCTGCTCACCCCTTAATGTAAATTTGGGTAAATGTTTCAATTCATCCAAGGTCAAATTCCTTACAACACAGTAGTTAATAAGGGGGTAGACTTTGGAGCCAAATTGCCTGGCTTGAACTCCACAGTCTCACTCTCCGAGTGACCCTAAATAAGTAATTTAACTTCTCCCACTTTCTGTTTGCTCAGCTCTAAAATGGGGGTAATAATAGTTGCTGGGAGGATTAAGCTAATGTATGTCATGCATGTCTAACACTACCTAGTGCATGCTACCAGGTTCAGGAAATAATAAACTAAACAGGAAAGGCAATGCCCTCTCTTCTCGAGATTTCAGAATGCTGTGGTGGAACAATGATTTGGGAAGGGAGCAAAGGCTCCCCCCATCCACATCTCTGAATAGCTACAGCGTGACTGCAGTGCTGCATATTGTAACGGTTTACATTCGTTGGATCTCAAAGAATTGAGAGGTGGTGCAAAGAGGAACTGTTTTTCATGATGCTACGTTTTGTTGCTGTGGTTTGTAGAGTCAGAATGGGTGAATTGGAGACAAAAGAGCTACGGGCTAATAATTCTTTTTTTTTTTTTTTTCAAAATAGTTGTAATGTTTATTTTTTAGGATGAAAGAACTGTTTTCGTATTTCAGACAGTTTTGAAAATAGAGACGACTCTAAAAATGAAATTACCTTATCTCAAGAGCCAGAGAAAATTCACTGTTACTGTTTTATATATTTTCATCCAGATCTCTATTTCTTCTATACATTTGGGATCATAACTGTAAATATGGTGTTATATATTATATTTATTACTTAATTTTTATTTCGATCATTTTCCATGAGATTAAATATTCTTAGTTAATGAGACTTTAAATTTGTCATCATGTGGGTATAGTCTAGTGTCTATGATACTATTATGTGTTTGACCGTTCTTCTGTGGGTGAGCATTGAGGTTGTTTGTTTTAAATTCTATCTTTATGCATAAAACTTTATTTATTTTTATTTTATTTTATTTTTTTTGAAGTAATGTTCCATGATTCCTTGTTTGCGTATGACACCCAGAACTCCATGCAATACGTGCCCTCCTTAATACCCATCACTGGGATAGCCCATCCCTCTCCCCCCAAACCCTCAGTTTGTTTCCCAGAGTCCATAGTCTCTCATGGTTTGTCTCCCCCTCTGTTTTTCCCCTCTTCATCTTTCCCTTCCTTCTCCTGATGTCCTCCCTGCTATTCCTTTATGTTCCACAAATAAGTGAAACCATATGATAATTATCTTTCTCTGCTTGACTTACTTCACTTAGCATAATCCCCTCCAGTTCCATCAGTGTCAATGCAAATGGTGGGTATTCATCCTTTCTGATGGCTGAGTAATATTCCATTGTATATACGGACCACATCTTCTTTATCTATTCATATGTTGAAGGGCACCTCGGTTCCTTCCATAGTTTGGCTATTGTGGACATTGCTGCTATGAACATTGGGGTACATGTGCCCCTTCACCCAGTAGTGCAATTGCTGGATTGTAGGGTAGCTCTATTTTTAACTTTTTGAGGAACCTCCACACTGTTTTCCAAAGTGGTTGTATGAACTTGCCTTCCCACCATAAAACTTTGTTTATATCTTTGACTGTTTCCTAAAGACAGGTCCTTAGAACTGTAACTACTAAATGAAAGGCAAAAAGCATTGTTCTTCAGGCTTTTGGTGCCTTTCCATCAGCAGTGTAAAATAGGGAGCTGGTCTCCCTGTCCCCTTGCCCAGAATGAACATTTTAATATTAGTATTTGGTAAAATGATAGACACTATGAGGTATCCCCTTATTTAAATTTGACGCTTCTTTTTTAGTGAAGCTTATTAAATTTGACACTGATTTTTAGTGAAGCTTAATCATTTTATATGTTTACTTCGATTTGTATTTCTTAGTCTGTTCTGTTCACATCCTTTGTTTTTTGCTTAAAATATATTTTTATATGATTATAAATCCTCTTAATATATTAAATTTTCCCTTAGGTTTATTGTAAATATAATCTTTTCTTTAGTCTGCCTTTTGATTTTAATGTACTCAGTGTAAATTTTTATTTATGAATTGGAATCTATGACTCTGCTTTTTTGATTTTTCCTCTTGCTTTTGTATTGAGAAAATGTAGCTACTTTCGTATACTTTCTTCTAATTTTCTTTTTAATGATTTATTATTTTTTTTACATTTAATCCTTTATTTTCTTACTCAGTTTGGTACATAGTATGATATTTTCCTCAAATAGCTGTCTGTGTCCCCTCATCCACTCATTAAATAATCCCTCTATTAAATTATTATAGAAACTAGAATTTGTCTCAGGGTTATGAAATTGCTTCCCTTCTACTTTATTCAGTTGTCTGGTTGTCAGTTCTTTACCTGTACTTTCATTCATTCATTCAGTTGATTTAGCTCCTTAATAAATCTTATTAAGGATGTTTTCCCTTATTTTTTTGACTAGATGACCTTTAGATACATTTTGAAATATCCAAAAATGTCCATTGGGATTGTTGCTAAAGGAGCATTAACAAACTGAAAAAACAAAACAAAACAAAAAACAATTAACAATATCCAAAGCTGGCAACCTGTCTTTTCACTGTTATTAGTAGTTAATATATCTTTTAGGTATTTGAGTTTTTCTTCTGGCCTGTTGGATTGGGATCCATAATTTTTATCATTTCAAGGAATTATATACTGCTATTTTTGATTTACTGAAAATCTGGTTTTTGTTGTTAAACATAAAGTGGACTTTTTCACATTTTAAAATGCCATTTTATCCTCTAGCAAGATGATCATACTGGTGTGAAACCTTTTATTAATAGATGCACTAGTAGTACACTCTTCTTGGATTAATGATAAATCTTTTAAGACACCATTAAGTTTAGTTTGCCTGCATGTTATTTAGACTTTCCCCATCTATCTATATATATATAAATGAGCTTGGTTTATGTGCTGTCCTTTTGACCAAAATCTTTCTATTTCAATCTGTTTTACAGATTGCACTTTCAAAAGAATTTTATTCTAAGAAAGTATTCTAGTTAGAAATTTATTTAAATTTGTAAATCATCAGTTTATTCTATACTTTTTTTGCTGGCAACTTTCTCCAATTTAGTGTCAGTATTAAACTAGCAAGATAATAGGAATATAGTAGCTTCTTATATTTTCTATGCTTTATATCTTCATTCTTAAAAAAGTTTGGAAGAATTTGTTGGTGGACAAAAAATAGGATTCTAAAATGTAGTGATTTTAGAATATGCTAACTCTTCTGGTATCTTTCATAGTTTCTCATGTGTATTTGGGCTGTCATCATATTGGTTGAATTTTTTTTTTTTAATGTTTAGTTAGCCAACATATAGTACATCATTAGTTTTTGATGTAGTGTTCAACGATTCATTAGTTGCCTGTACACCTAATGCTCATCATCCCACGTGCCCTCCTTAATACCCATCACCTGGTTACCGCATCCCTCCACTCCTCTCCCCTCTGTAACCCTCAATTTGTTTCCTGGAGTCCAGACTCTCTCATGGTTTGTCTCCCTCTTTGATTATTTTCCATTCAGATTTCCCTCCCTTCCCCTATGGTCTTCCACATTATTCCTTATGTCGTGAATTTTGATCAGGTTTTCTTTCCAAACAACTTCAAACAAATTGAAACCCTCCATTCCTTGGTAAGTCAGTGATAGACAATTTACCTGATTACTCACTTTGTGAGACGATCACATTCTTCTCATCTTTTCATACACTTCTCTTGACTTTCTTGTATTTCCCAACCTCCAGCAACACTTGAGCCCTTTTATAATATCACAGTTGCCATTTATTTTCTGTATTGTTACCATCCTTATGTCTTCTGTGGTTTGTCTGTAGGTTGATTCTGAAAAAGAAAACCAGTATACAATTTGGGATATTGAGTATTTGCGATATTCCTGCTCTCTGTATTCCAGTATCAATGGAAAACATTTCTAGTGCATATTTCAAATAGTTACTATGTTCTGCTACTCCACTTGTTGCCTCTATGCATCCTCTCAGTTTTCCAGACCTTCAGTCAGATTATCTCTCCTAATCATTTACCGTTTCCCTGGAGACTTTCTGCCCACCTATTCAAATCTCAACTGTCTTACTGCTGCTTGCTGCTTGCTGCTTACTGCTTAGCATTTTTCCTGGGTCAGATCTCTTATCTTCTGAACTCTTCGTATCTTCTTCTTTCTTGGCTTCTCTCAATTATTCCCTAAATTTTGTTGGTGGATCACCTTAAGTAACTTTTTAAATTACATGCCATTTGAACCTCCATAGATCTCACATATCTCAAAGTATCATTATTCTCTCTCATATTGGATTAATAGCATGTCTAAGATTAAAATTCAAGATGGAAAATTATTTTCTGTCAGAGTCTTGAAGCCATGTTCTTTCATCTTCTAGAATACAAGGTTGCTAAAAATCAGATGCCAGGTTAATTCATATTTCTTTGAGGACATGTTTTAGCCCCTCCTTTTAAGTGTTTTAGATCATTTGTAATATTTACCTTCTTGTGTTCTGAGAAATTCTTTGCTATTTTGCCTTGAATAATAGCCTTCCTTTAACATTTTTTTGGAGATGACATTGGCCACCTCTTAGACCTTCTGTTTTGATCATCTATGGAATTTTTATTTTTTCTCTCAAATATTCTTCCCCTTTCTATTCATTCTATATTCTGGGAAACGTTCACATCATTACTTCAGACACTTCTATTAATTTTTGTTTTTTCAGCAATTGTATTTTAATTTCCTGCGGTTCTTTTAGACTCTGCAGTTATTCTTTTTTCATAAACTTGCTTTATGGGTGCTGTATATTCTCGAGTCTAACTTTAGAGTCTCGAGTCTAACTTTATTAGAGATCTCATTCTTTCTTTTAATAAATTCCAGGGGGCTTTTGTTGTTTATCTTTTATACTGTAGGCTTTTCTCAGAAATTAGGTGATCAATTGCTGCACATCATTTTAAAGAACGAGGCAAAAGAAAAGCCACTTCAAAGGTAAGTTACAATCATGAGGCTTGATGTAGTGCTAAAAATAGGTGAGTTGCCTGCATTACCTTGGAAAGCTGCTAAAGTCAAATAGGGAAGAATTTACTCTGGGATGTTGACTTCCATACCAGCTGGCCTACTTTTTTGACAGTTGGACAATTTCTTTAATAAAAAAACTCTCTCTCTCTTTTTTTTTTTTTTTTACATGGGGATAATATGGGACTTGGGGAGTCAAGTGTTCCTTACCAGGTGCATCTGTGAGTACTTTATGTTTCTGGCCCACCTCTACTTCTCCATGGTACCTAATATCTCCTACGCTGGAGCTCTGATAGTGAAACTGGCTCCCTTTCAGCTGCAGCCCTGTATATTATATTCTAGCTTATGGCTGCTTCATCAGTCATTGCTCCTCCATCTGCTTTCCATCTTCTGGAAACTTGGTGAAATCTCTTAACAACTGATAGTCTTTCTTATTCTTCAGTGTTTGTGTTTGTAACTTTTAGAAATACTTTTACTCATTTCCGTGGAAATTTGAGGGAGGAGATGTGTCAAGTCAAAGGACTGTGTTTAAATCTCTAGCATGCTATATAGACAAATTCATTTATTTTCTTATTTTCTCATGTAGTCATTCAAAACATATGCTTGCCCTGTTTGCCACGTGCCAAATTGTTTCCAAGGATAACGCCTTGAACTTCCAAAACTCCCTGCCTTTGTAGAACTTTTGTTTGAGTAGCACCTTGTAGATAGATCGATAGGGAGCTCGCTCTGTAGGGAAAGCCAAGGCAGAGTGTCATGGCTGTGTTATTACTGAGAGACGTTAAAGGAGACCCAGGCAGGATTGATCCCAGGGAAATGAAGGTCCTGACTGCTTCAAATATGCAGCCTGGGCTGACTCATTCTTTCCCTGTCTCACCATCTTGGAAAGCAGCATGCATCCTGCCCTGGAAGCCCAGATCATACCCTTACAAAAGGTATGTTCTACCCCTTCTTCCTCTTCTCATCTTGAGTATTTCTGTTAGATGTACCTCTTATGGAGATAGTGTTGAATTTGTTTCTTAAGCCAACCTGATTTTTGCCCCCAAGGGTGAAATTTAACTTTTTATTTGTTATCATAATTGGTGTATTAATCTTACTTGTCTCAACTTCCTTATGTCTACATTTTGTTTTTCTTTTTTTTTTTCCTTTTTCCTTTCTTTTTCATCCTTTGTGACACAGGGTATGTCTGTTTTATGTGTTCTTCAGTGATTTGGGAGTTATATATCTTATTTATAAATCTATTAGTGGTCACCTTTACGTTTTTAAATATATATTTAAGACGGCATCCTCTCTAATGTTGAAAGTTAAGAACATAGCACCAATGTTTGAACTCTACTTTTGTAAAATGAGTAATTCACCGTGTTTTTCTACCCCTCTGACTACTTGTCAGATGCTATCATCATTTCTAATTTCCTAATTTGAGTCATGCTCAACAGCTCGATTGGAAGAGTGAGTGGGAGAAGTTCACCTGTGTTACTGTAGTGAGCTAATTTAGTAAACTAACACACGTTTTTTGCAGTATAAATTGTGTTAGGATTTTAATATATAACATATAAGAACATGGCAATATCTAGGTTTATCTCTTTCTTTTAAAGAGGTAAGAGAAACCTTAAACACATATCTTAGCCTTCACTCGTTGGAAATAAAATTTTATGTCAATAGAAATATTTTTGTATGATTTAAAGCATGCTTTTGTGGTATTGCAGAGTTAAATGTTACTGGAGTTTGTAAAAACATTTTAAAAAGAAAATCAACTTGAAATTTTGGTTTTACTTTATGAACCAAGTGAAGAGGCTTTAAGGACAAATAGTTGTATTAAAGCAACAGATAAAACATAGTTAAATAGTTTGTAGGCAAGATGTAACGATGAGAATAAAAGTAGTTTGCATTCCCCAAGCTTCTGAAATTTGTTTTATTCATTGCTAGGGTTCCCTTAAAATTCATTTTAATTAAGTCTTGGCCATATCTTGTCAAGGGTGAAAGAGTTAAATAATTTTCTTTGCTACCCACTTTTTGTGTATATCTGAGTAGCAGCTCCACTATGGGGAGATGTGTGGAGGTAGAAAAATATCAAACTAAGCTTTTGCTCTCTGTGGATAATAAAAATTACCCACTTTCTCACAGATGTCAAATCTGGCAGATTTCCATAGAAAATTTGGATTGAATGTCAACTACCCAAATTATTTTAGTGTCTGCTGAAGTGTGTGCTTGGCAGGGATTTCAGCAGGAAAATAGGAAGTGGGTTTGAAAACATTAATAATATCTGAATACAACTCCTTAAGCTGATTGTTCCATAGATGAACCAAAGCATATATTGTCCTTGCAAACCAGAGCTCTCCAAGAAGTCCAGGTGGACACATTGTTAATGTTTCAAATATAGAAGTTGAGAGGAGGGCTTATTTAGGAAACGGGATTTGCTATCATGGGTGGATCTTTGCCTTCTCCTTGAATAGTTTAGATTGGCTAATTAACCACTAAACATAGTCTAAATGGCACAGATACCATGTAGGCAAAGAAGATAACTTAGGTTTTACTAGTTATAAATCATTCGTAGAAAGATAGATTTGTTCAGAAGTGTCCTGAGATTTGGTTGGAAGAAATGAGTTCTAATATTGACTATGACCTTCAGAAGTTTCCATCTTTTCAGCTCTTAGTTTCCTCATCTGCAAATCAAAGGGGACATATTACATCATCTTTATGGGTACTTTCAGCATGTTTTGATCTGTGTTGATAAGGAAAAACTGAGATAACTCCCTACTAGAGAAATCTACTCACTCTGTTTCCCATGAGAAGCAACAAAGCTCCTTTGCTTGAGGAAGAAATTAAAACTGCAGTATATCAAGTAACATAAAATATGTTCTGAGCAGTTATGCAATTTCAGGGGATTAGCTTGATGGTAGCATACATTTTAAATTTATATAAATGTGTCTATTGTTATTCATCAGAAGTACTCATCTTTCCTCTTTCAAATGCTGTCGTGAAATTTATTCATTCATTCAGCAAATATTTATTGAGCACCTACTACATCCCAGACACTGTGCAGAATGCCTGGTAGTAAACAAAAAAGACAAAAACACCCTGCCTTTGTGAAGTTTACACTGTGATGGGGAAGGCAAATGATGAACAATATGAACAATTAATATATGTCAGATAGTGGTAGATGGAGGAAAGGAGAATGGGTGTTCATTGTGTGTGTATGTGCCCGCACGCGCGTGTGCACGCATATGCATTACAAATAGGGTGGTTAAGGAAGTCTTTGCCGAGTAA
Source organism: Ursus americanus (assembly GCF_024610735.1). Lineage (NCBI taxonomy): Eukaryota > Metazoa > Chordata > Mammalia > Carnivora > Ursidae > Ursus > Ursus americanus. The sequence continues at coordinate 23,554,552 of NC_142151.1, read as the reverse complement.
GTGAAGTGTGCAATGGCACCTACGAAAGGTAAGGGAGGGAACCATACCAATATCTAAGAGAGAAGCTTTTTGGGTATAAGACATAGAAAATACAAAACCCTGAGGCAGGAACATGCTGGACATTGTAGGGAATACCACAGCATTGCTTCATGCTGTCAAAAATACCAAAAAAAAAAAATATATATATATTATTCACCATCTATATGTCAGACATTCTTTATTTTTCTTGAGGTTTACCATCTAGTAGGGATACAGAAGGATATAAACAAGAGGAATTGAATATGTGGAGCCATGAGAGTTTGTTAAGGGCACAATGAGCCCTCAAAGAGGAGGAAGTAGTCGATTCTACATGGGACCTCAGGAAAGACTTCATAGCAAGTCTGTTCTCACTCCAAATTGTATCATAGATTGCTCTTAATACTTTTTATCTTTGTAGACACTCAGGTTAAGGTTAACTATTGTATGGCTTTAAATATATAAGGAATGTCATGAATATGCTGAAAGATTTTTCTTCAGTTTTTGTGGGAAAGAGTAAGTAAAAGGAAGCAGCTGTTTACAAGGTGCTGTACTCGGCGCTTTATGCATGTGGTCTTATCTTGTTCTCACTAGAGTGCCACAGGGTTCTCCTGGTCCTTGTTTTAGAGATGATGAAACTTAGGCTCTGAAAGGCAAAGAGATTGTTCTCAATTACAGAATGAATAAATGGTTGAACCAGGATTCAAATTCAGTTGTTCTTCCTAGCTCCCAGTATGTACATTCCTATCTATTTTTACTCACCCATGGTTACTCATCATATGGGAACTTTGAGATATTATGAGATAAAGGTAAAGTAGGGGTAACAGGTGGGATTGTAGACTCTTGGGACTGGAATTGCCTATAACAAAGTTTCATCCCAAAGTTGGGAGGCTTGACTTCAAATTTTTCTGACAATTCTATGTAATAACAAATAGCACATGCTAAGTCCTGAGTACCTTCCCTAATAAACACACACACACACACACACACACACACACACACACACACATTCTTACTTCTGGGGTAGTTACTACCATTACCCCTATTTAAAGTGCTCTCCTATTTAATCAATCTTCACAACAGGCTGTGAAGAAGATATTGCCTTCATGTGGGAGACGGTTTATCCATTCCATTCTGGAACCCTCATTCTTAGTATTCATGGTATTCATTTTAGTATCTAACAACCCACATGGTTGAGAATGTCCTTTTTTATGTCATATCTAATATAGCTCTTCTCCACTATCATGAAAATGTATCCTCTTCTTCTTCCTCTACAGCCACAGGATGAAGCTATTCTTCACTGTTCTTTAAATACTAGTATATACTTGTAGATGGCTAGATTCTTCATTGAGGGGAAAACAATGAGAATTTATTGGCAGTGTCTGCTTTTTTCTAGATCAAGGCTCGTTGCATGCCCTGCCATCTTGCTCTTTCTGTTGCTTTTCTCAGTGATTCTTCCCTCTCTGATTTCTTTATGTAACTATCTGAGATGTCTCTGAAATATCATGTCTGAGACAAGATATATATTGATTTGTTTAAAAATGTAGTTGACATTTAAATCTGTCATAAATGAATTATAAAAGATTACACTCTTAAATTATGGATATATAACCCAAAATTTTTCATGGGATAAGCCCAACTGAAAGCCTACATTTTTATCCTCACATTCAACAATTTTAGTATGTATCACAGTTTATTATGTTCAATTATTATGCTTTTTTAAAGGTTTATATTTCAATTTATTTTTACAAATAGTTTTTAAAAACTGATATGTGATGGGACCAAATAATGTTTCCAAGATTACACAATTATAAGACTACTAGAACTGGAATTATCTTGACTTTTATTTAGGGAAACAATATATCCAAATTCAGCTATTCGCCCCATTTTGGTACCTCAAATGTTTATTAATTTGTGGTTTGTATGTAAAGGAGGAAAAAAATACTTGCATTGTGACATGCAAAGTATGAGACTTAAGAAGATTAGATAACTTTTTCAGGTATAAAAGGTACCAACTAAAGTAATTAACTTTTATTGAATATTTCCCAGGAGCTAGGCATTCTATTAAGTTTTCTACATGTATTAATTAATTGAAAGTTCACAATACTTATAAGATAGGTATTGTTATTTCCAGTTTACACACAGAGAAACTGAGGCACAGAGAAGTTAGGTAACTTGCCCAAAGACATAACTACTAGAAAAGGTTATCTAGGTAATTTAACTTTACCATCTGGCTTTTAACTATTGTGTTATTTACTTTTCACAAATAAGAAATGATTATAGGGTTTTTATTATTTTTTAAAAGATCTTATTTATTTATTAGAGAGAGAGAGGGAGATTGAGCAGTGGGGAGGGTGGGGCAGAGGAAGAGAGAGTGAGAGAGAAGCAGACTCCCCAGTGGGCAGGAAGCCCAATGAGGGGCTTGATCCCAGGACCCTGAGATCATGACCTGAGCCAAAGCCAGACACTTAACCTCCTGAGCCATCCAGGTGCCCTGGTTGTACGGTTTTTAAATAATGGTTTAAAAACAGGTGGAATTTCAGGACTGCTAATATATGTAATATAGTGTTGCAAAAAATGAATAAATATCCTAACAACCTATAGAATTACACATGCAAAATTGTCCTTACTTATACTTAGTTATGAATAGGAAAACTAGCATACATGGTTATTAAAGAAGAATTTCAAGATTAAATAAGAGCTAGAGATAGTTTGACAGAGCTCTAATTATAGAGAGAAGATAGCTTATCTGGGTCAATTTAATATATTTATCCATCTCTTCTACCAAAGGCAGTGGATGGAAATGTTTGAACCTTGATTTCTCACACAGAAAAGTAGAACACTAGGAATATGATGAGGATTTTTCCAAACAAAAGAGTTAATGAATTAATATCATGAATAATGCTTAATTACTAATTGCTACATCTCAAAACCATCTTTAAGGAAAAGGACATTTGAAGTAAAATTTGAAGATATTTAAGACCCAAGTTCAAAATTATTGCTTCCTTTTTACTTCTTAAAGCATAGAATCTGAGCAACTGACAGCAAAGAACCATCTAGTCCACTTTTGTTTTAACAAAGTGTTCTCCTCGTCTTAAGGTCATTATCTTTCCTTTAAAGGTAAAAATCCTTCATATACTTACTTCATGGCAGCCATTAATTAGATATAGTAAGTTATTACATTTTTTTCAATAACGGAGGCATTCTTCTCTATCGTCCCTAGTCATTTTGCAATCTTTTACAAAATATTATGTCAACTTATTCTCCAGGAACTTAGCTAAAGGAAATGAAACTTGCTCCCCTTTTTATTTATTTATTTATTTATTTATTTATTTATTTATTTATTTATTTATTTATTTAGTTTTCCTCCCATTGGAAGTGTAAACTTTATTTATGGTCCCTTCCCAAACAAAATTAAAAACCACACAGCAGGCACAGTCCCTTCACTACAACTTACTAATACCAGGAAAACAACCAACTCTAGTCACATGACCTTTTTACCCACTCTTTAATATTTTAAGAGACCATTTACATTTTTCCATTATTTAAAACTGTAATAAAGTACCCTGAAGTTGATAGCACTTATTACAAGGGGCATTTTTCTTTTCTTCCTGAACATTTAAAATGTAGCACTGATTTTTAATTATTTGGAACATACTCTTTAATATGTTAATACTTAAAATGTGTTATAATATAAAGAGATTAATATTAATATATTGTGGAAAATCTACCATATTATTTTATTTATGTTTTAACTTTCAGAAATGGTATGCTGAAGTTACAGATAAAGTCTTGAAGTGTATGTGCTAGAAACTTAATATGATCTATGTCTGGAGTTTTCTACCTTGCTATCATGACTCTGTCAGTAATTTAATCATATGTATATATCTCTCTCCTACAATTATATATATCCTTGTTTGTTTTACTCTACAACCTCACTAAACTGTTTTGAGAGTGAATGAAATAATTTATATTACAAAAATTAATACATTGCTTTATTACAATGGTACATAATTATTTGGAGGACTCATTAATACAGATGAATGGGCTGACCTCCATGGTTTCAGAATCTGTATGTTTGTGTGAGGTCTGTGACTATCCATATCTAACAGGTTCTCAGATGATACTAATGCTGCTGGGCCAGAGACCACACTTAGAGAAGCACCATCTTAGAAAATTAAATGAGGTTACAAAACACAACTCAATAACAGAATAGTAATACATGGTTTATGTTTGAATGGAAGAGAGGGCTTGATCTTGAATTTGTTTGCATCTTTGAAGGTAATAATGGCTAGAACGTATGACCAAAATAACGTGTGGAGATTATGACAGAAACCATTGTTTTGCATTGCCCCCAATCCATACTCCCATCCCATCCTTTTGTGAGTATGGGTTTGGTCTCTTCCTCAAGCAAAAAGTTGATTACACAGTGCAGAATTTCATTAACAGGGGTTTCTTGTTTGCAAGTAGTCTTTTTTTTTCTTCTTCCACTTTTAACTTGTTATCAAAGGTATAGCGGAGAAAATGTGAGACAATTCAGTATAATCTCTGTGAGAAACATCAGTTCACTACGATGCCAACATAACAGTTTCAAACTTTCTACAGGAAAGAAAATTTAGGTCAGCCTTAAAGAGAAATCTATATTGGTGTTAATAATCAGGCACACACATATGTGTGGGCACACACATAAGCAGTTTTTCTTTCAAATATGTCATTGTTTCCATCACCTCCATTCATATCTCTCATTAGAATAAACATTGTTCATTGGCAATAGTTGTTAGCACAGACTTTGTTATCTTGTTTGGTTCTTATGCTTTCTGAATGCCTCTCCATCTGGGGAGAGGTGATCTGTTTAACTTGTCATAAGTCACATCAAAAATAGCACCTTAAGCAAGTGCTTAAGTTCACTTGCTAATAATGATAATGTGTGACAGTCAATGAGAAACAAACATATGTCCATCTAATTTACATTTACCATCACTGTGGCACAGGTTACTACCTTGATTTTTTCATCTTATGAATGGGATACCTAAAAGTCCATGAACAAGCATATAGCTAATAAACATCCTTAGAAATTGAATGATGGATTTGATCTCACTGCTGTTTAGTTGACAGATGGGAATCAAACAGACATAAACTCTGTACTTCCAATTTATTGCTGGGAAGGAAAATTGTGTGCCCAAAATGCCATAAGACAGGTTGTTCTTCCAGCATTTATAGTCTGGTGGGAAGGAGAAAATAAAGGTCCTGTAGTCTTTCAAAAAAGACGGTTTTAAGCCATTTTCAACATAATATTTCAGATTTCCAGTTTGGATGAGAATGTGAGTATATCAGGGCCAACTTCTGAACCTTTTGAAGTTCATTCACATAATATAACTCTTTTTTCCAATTTCAGTTTTAATTCAAGTTTGTTTTAAATGAATGATTCTGTACCCAACCTACTGCAGGTGCCTGGTAAATATTCTATTTACAGTAATTGTAAATAGTCTTCTTGAACTGTTAAAATGTGTTCTATATGTATATAGTTTGATTTTTCTACATTCTAACTAGATGGCTCAAATAATTGTTTGTTCAAATATATTGAGTCAACACAATAAAACCAAGATAGTCTCTTATGGCATGAATATGAAATGAGTACATGATTTTCATGGCTCTGAACTTTTAAAAAAATGCATGTAGAGGCTTATTACACAAATTTATTTTATTATATTCTTTGATTCTTATACGGTTAGTCTTTAAACACTTCTATATGAAAATTTGTAATGTTCACCTTTTAGGAGGATATCAATATTACACTTCATGTATCTCTTTAATTGCAATTATTTAATGTTTAATCTTCAAATTTCATGCAAATATAATTAGTAAGAATTCTATCAGTATGATTACCCACTTGAGATTTCTCTGTTCAAACATAAATTAGAATAGCAATATCTTAAGTACATGAAATTTTATTAATTAATGAAGAAATTTATTAATTCACAAACATTGGTTACTTATCTATCATGTATTAATATCAGAACTGAGTTTTTAAACATTTTTAATCCATAGATGAACTAGTTAACTTTGCAAAGAATGAGCTTGTCTGATAGCTCTTGCTATAGCATTAACTCTGGCTAATATCCTCATACAAACAGGCCTGCTAAAAAGAGGGCAGGGAAAGGAAACATGAATGACTTAGTACAACACAGAAAAAAAAAGACAGAACTCACATCTTACAGATGGTACACTCTGTAGAAAATTTAGAATCTGAAGAATGTAGTATTAGATTGGTCACAGAGAAGAGTTTTATGAGTTCATAAAGAATTGGTTTAGTTGTATAGTCAAACTATGCCCATATTTGTGCAAGAGGAAATTAAATCTGCTGATATTGTCCAGGGAAAAAGTTAAAACTAAGAGCAAAGACACTAGATAAGACTTTGCTCTAAGAATAAAAATAGAAATTGGAGAAATCTGATGAAGGAGAACAACCAATTTAGTGTGAAATCATTGAAAGAGTAAATAGTGAGATGGGGTTAAAGATTAAAGAGTTGAGGGGCGCCTGGGTGGCACAGCGGTTAGGTGTCTGCCTTCGGCTCAGGGCGTGATCTCGGCATTATGGGATCGAGCCCCACATCAGGCTCCTCCACTGTGAGCCTGCTTCTTCCTCTCCCACTCCCCCTGCTTGTGTTCCCTCTCTCGCTGGCTGTCTCTATCTCTGTCAAATAAATAAATAAAATCTTTAAAAAAAAGATTAAAGAGTTGAAAATAAAATCTATAAAGGAAAAATTAATAAAGAGAAAGTTCTCTTATTAAAGCTAGTTGTTTGGAGCAATTAGGAAGAAACATTTTTTAAAACAGTTTTTAACTTGATTGTGTGAAAACCAAAGGAGTCAAAATAGAGAGTGGGAGGGGGAAATCCTTGTCTGTGAAAGTAATGATTATTCTATGTTTGATACTTTTGTGCCACTTGTATAATTTTTCCCAAATATATATATATATTTTTTATTGTAATTTAGTCACCATTTAGTACGTCATTAGTTTTTGATGTAGTGTTTCATGATTTGTTGTTTGCGTACAACACCCAGTGCTCCATGCAATATGTGCCTTCCTTAATACCCTTCACTGGGATAGCCCATCCCCCTCCACCTCCCCTCTCCTCTAAAACCCTCAGTTTGTTTCCCGAAGTCCATAGTCTCTCGTAGTTTATCTCCCCCTCTGTTTACCCCCCCCTTCATTTTTCCCTTCCTTCTCCTAATGATCTCCCTGCTATTCCTTATGTTCCACAAATGAGTGAAACCATATGATAATTCTCTTTCTCTGCTTGACTTATTTTTAATATATTTTTCTGCTTATCCCAGTGTTTATCACTGTGGTGTGCACTGAGAATGAAAAGTGAAGGGAAGCTTGAACCTGCCTACAGGAAGTTTAGCAGTCTAGTAGGAATATAAACAAATGGTGGTAGGAGTGATGTCAGCAACATGGTTGTATAAAGACATTCCTCATCATGTCCACCCCTCAATACCAGCAAATGTGCTTTTGTGGGAGTTCTGGGATCTAGTACCTTATACCAAGGGGCCTGGGAAGAGTCTCATCTCCCCATGCATCTGGTAATAGGCATTTATTTGTACCTTGGTCCCAGCTGTGGACTGGTGGTCATCCATGAATGAGAGAGCCTTTGTGGAAGTCCAGGTTTCCAGAGGAGAAATTCCAACACACCATCAGAGGGAAACAGTACAAGTTAAACACATAGGAGAGGGACATTGAATTATGAGCTGCATGACCAGGGGGCAGGAAGCAGCTGGGAGAGGAGATAGGACTCTAGGAAGACATTAAAATGATGTGTACCCTACTAGCTATGACATGAACTCCATCAAGAAGCCCACCCATGAACCATTGGGGATGCCTCAGCTACTCTCCCTAGCTGGCCTGTGGGTACTCCAAGCACTCGATGCGTCTCATCCACACACCCCCATCCACCCTATAGCTGGCTCCCTGCATGCACTCCTGATAGTGGCAGGAGAGTGAGAAATGTAGTCCTTACCTATCACTAATTATTCTAAATATAAATGAACTAAATTCTCTAATCAAGAGATACAGAGTAGATAGAAGGATAAAAAACCAAACAAAACCAGAAAAACCCACAAGACCCAAAATGCGCTATTTCACAAGACTCCTATCAGCTTTAAGGACACATGTAGTGCTAAAGCAAAGGGTTGGAAAAATATTCTATGAAAGTAGGAACCAAAGGAGAGCAGGAGTAGTTTTACTGATACCGGATAAATAGACTTTTAGCCAAACCTTTAACAAGAGACAAAGAAGGTCATTTTGTAATGATAAAGTGTCAATTCATTAAAAGAATATAACAATTATGAATATATATGCACCCAACATTGGAGCACCTAAATGCACTAAGGAAATAGTAACATATCTGAAAAGAAAAATAGCCATCAATACAATAATAGTAGGAGACATCAATACCCAACTTTCAACAATGGGTAGATTATTCATACAGAAAATGAATAAGGAAACATTGGATTTGAACTATACTTTTGACCTAATGCATCTAACAGACATATATAGAACATTCCATCCAACAGCAGCAGAAAACACATTATTTTCAAGTGTATATTCTTCACAAGTGTACACAGACCATTCTCCAGGAGAGATCATGTGATAGGCTGCAAAAAAAAAAAAAAAAAAAAAAGAAGAAGTAAATTTATGAAGATTGAAGTCATACCAAGTATTTTTTTCCAACCACGGTAGTATGAAAGTAGGTATCAATAACAGGAAGAAAACTGGAAAATTCATAAATATGTGGAGATGAAAAACAGACCCCTAGTCAACCAATTGGTCAAAGAAGAAATCAAAAGGAAAATCAAAAAGTATCTTGAAATAAATGAAAAGAGAAATACAACATGCCAAAACATGCGATGCAGCAGAAGCAGTTCTAAGAAAAAAAATTATAGTGATAAAGCCTACATTAAGGGAAAAGCAAGATCTCAAACAAACATCATAACCTTACAGCTCCAGGAACTAAAAAAAGGACAAATTAAGCCTAGAGTCAGCAGAAGAAAGGAAATGGCAAAGATCAGAGTATAAATAAATAAAATAGAGATCAGAAAAATAATAGAAAAAATCGATTAAAGTATGAGGTGATTTTTGAAAAGATAAGCAAATTTTACAAACCTTTGGCTAGACCAAAAAAAGAGAGAAGACTCAAATGAAATCAGAAATGAAAAAAAAAGAGGAGCTATGACTGATACCACAGACATGCAAAGGATCATGAATACTATCAACAGTTCTGTGGCAATAAAGTGGATAATCTAGAAGTAATGGATAAATTTCTAGAAACATGTAACCTATTAACAATGAATAATGGAAAACAAAAAACACAACAAAAAAATAATGAATTATGAAGAAATAGAAAATCTAAACAGACCAGTAAAGGGAATGGAGATTGACTCAGTAATCAAAAATCTCCCTTGAAAGAAAAACATGTACACACACACACACACACACACACACACACACACACACACACACAGAGAAAAGAAAGTACAGGGCCAGATGGTTTCCCTTTTGAATTTTACTATTTAATGAAGAATTGATGGCTTCTCATTTTCTTTCTTTCTTTCTTTATTCCTTCTTTCTTTTTAAACGATTTTATTTATTTATTTGAGATTGAGTGAGAACACACAGAGGGAGAGGGAGAAGCAGACTCCCCGCTGAGCATAGAGCCCAATCTGGGGCTCAATCCCAGGACCCTGAGATCATGACCTGAGCGAAGGCAGATGCTTAACTGACTGAGCCAGCCAAGCACCCCTCAGACTCTTCCAAAATACTAAAGAAAAGGAAGCACTTTCAAACTCATTTTATGGAGCCTATTATTACCCTAACTGCAAGCCAATATCTCTGCCAAACATAGATACAAAAATTCTAAACAAAGTATTAGCAAACTGAATTGAATAGCGCATTAAAGGATCATATACCATAATCAGGTGGGATTTATCCCTGGGATGTAAGGATGGTTCTGCGTATACAAATCAATAAATATGATACACTATATTAATAGAATGAAGAATAAAGATTATGATCATCTTAGTAGATGCAGAAAAGGCATTTGACAAAATATAATAACCTTTCATGATAAAAACTCTCAACAAATTGAGTATAGAAGAAACTGTATCATCATAACAAAGGCAGCATACGAGAAGCCCACAGCTAACATTACACTCAATGGTGTAAGGTTGAAAATTTTCCCTCTAAGATCAGGGTGAAGACAATGGTGCCCACTCTCACTACGCCTATATTTAACATAGTACTAGAAGTCCTGGCCAGAACAATCAAGCAAGAAAAAGAAATAAAAGGCATCCAGATTGGAAAGGATGAAGTAAAATTGTCTTTATTTGCAGATTATATGTCTTATATGTAGAAAATGCTAAAGGCTTCACCAAAAAACTATTGGAATTAATCAACACATTCAGTAAAGTTGGAGAATACAAAATTGACTTACAGAAATATAGCATTTCTATATAACAACAGTGAAATGTCTGAAGAAGAAATAAAGAAAACAATCCCATTAACAGTAGCATCAAAAATAAAACACATAGGAATAAATTTAACCAAGAAGGTGAAAGATTTGTATACTGAAAACTTTAAGACTTTGATGAAAGAAATTTAAGAAGATGCAAATAAATGGAAAGACATTTGTGTTCATGGATCAGAAAAAAGTAATATTGTTTAAGATGTCCTTACTACCTAAAGTTATGTATAGATCTAATGAAATCCCTATCAAAATTCCAATGGCATATTTTTGCAGAAATTAAAAAAAAAACAACAACAAATTTGTATGGAACCACTAAAGACCCTGAGGAGCCAAAGCAATTCTGAGAAAGAAGAAAAAAGCTGGAGGCATCACCCTTCATGATTTCAAACTATCCTACAAAGCTATGGTAATCAAAACAGTCTGGTACTGGCATAAAAACAGGTACATAGACCATTGGAACAGAATTGAGAATACGGAAATAAACCCCTGCTTATATAGTCAACTGTTATTTGACAAGGGAGCCAAGAACACTCAATAGGGAGAGGATAGTCTCTTCGATAAATGATGCTGGGAAAACTGTATAATCGCATGCAAAATAATGAAATTAGACTCCTGTCTTATTCATAAAAGTGAACTTGAAATGGATTAAAGATTTAAACATAAGACCTAAAACTGTAAAACTCCTAGAAGAAAACATAGGGAAAAAGCTCTTTGACATTGGTCTTGGTTAATATTTTTTTGGATATTAATGCCAAAAGCACAGCAACAAAAGCAAAAATAGACAAGTGGGACTATATCAACTAAAAAGCTTCTACACAGCAAAAGAATCAACAAAATGAAAAGACAGCTTATGGAATGGGAGAAAATATTTGCAAATCATACATATTATAAGGGGTAATGTCCAAAATACACTAAGAATTCATACAATTCAATTGAAAAAAAATTCCCTTTAAAAATAAGGAACAGAATAGACATTTTTCCAAAGAAGACATACAAATGGCCAAAAGGTACATGCAAAGATGCTCAACATCTGATCATTGGGTAATTGCAAAACCTGAAATGCTAATCTTCAGGGAAATGCAAATTCAAAACCACAATGAGACATCACGCCACATCTCTTAGAATGGCTGTCATCAAAAAGACAAGAAATAACATGTGTTAGCAAGGATGTGGAGAAACCTTTGTGCACTGTTGTTGGGAATGTAAACTGGTACGGACACTATGAAAAACATTGCAGTTCCTCAGAAAATTAAAAATAGAACTACCATATGATTTGGCAATACCAGTTCTGGGTATACATCCAAAGGAAATGAAATCAGTATCTTGAAGAGATATTTGTACTTATGTTTATTGCAGCATTATTCACAATTACCAAGTTAACGTTAACAACCTAGTGTCTGTCAATGGAGTAATCGTTTAAAAAGATACTTTATATCTCTCTCTCTCTTTCTCTCTCTCTCTCTCTATATATCTCCATCCATTCATTCATTGACAGATATTAGGTTGTTATATATTGGTTATATATCTGTATATATATGCAATGGCATATTATTTAGCCGTGAGTAAGAAGAAAATCCTGTCATTTATGTTATGTATAAATCTTAAGGACATTATGCTAAGTAAAATAAGTCAGACAGAGAAAGATAAATACTGTAAGCTGTCATTGATATTGGGAAATCTTTAAAAAAAAAAAAAATCCTCAACTTACAGAAACAGAATAGAATGCTGGTTGCCGGAGTCTTAGGGGTAGGGGAAATGGGGGAGATGTTGGTCATAGAGTACAAACTTCAAATTATAAGACAAATAAGTTCTGGGGATCTAATGTATAGCATGGTGATTATAGGTAACGATACTGTAGTGCATACTTGAAAATAGCTGAGAGAGTACATTTTAAATCTTCTCACCACAAAAAAGGAATGGTAATTATCTGAGGTAATGGAGCTATTAACTAACACTACTGTGGCAGTCATTTTGCAATATATCAGATCATCAAACCAGTATATCAAATCATTTTGCAGTATATTAAATTATCACATTGTATACCTTAAACTTACGTAATGTCGTATGTCAATTACATCTCAAAAAAACCCAAAGCTCTCCTCCTCAGCAGAGATCAAAGAGGCAGCGTGAGTAAGAAGACAGAGGGGTAAAGGTGGGTCTGCCTTTATGGAAGGAGTGGATTCCTGTGGACTCAGTTTTTTAGTACAAATGGTCACCTGCTGAGGTGGAACCTGGTCAATAGGGCTAAAGATTGAGGAAGGTGTTAGTGTGCAGATAATCATTGAAGGAATTGGGTTAGGCAATTACTAAAAGCAAAGGAAGGTATGTTACTAGCACTGAAGTCTCAATAGAAGTACTGATCCTTATAAGTTTGCATATTTCCCCAGCAACACTGGTTGTACCTGGATAGTGCAAATAATAATAACATTCTGTTGAGTGTTTATTATGTAACAGGCAACGTTAAAACCTTAATCTTCACAACATATTTATGAGTTAAGCATCAATTATTTTCATTTTATGTAAGAGGAAACAAGGTATTGAAAAGTATAAAAGTGGAAAAGGCAAGATCATCAACATAATTAGTTAGGCTTAGGTTTAACTTCCAGGGATAGGATAAGCCAAAATAGCAGAGGCTTAAAAAAAATAAAGGTTTCCTTGTTTGTTCAAAATATCCCGAGGTAGTCAGTCCAGAACTAACGTGACCTTCTGTGGTTTCAAGGACATGGGTATTGCAGTACCATTTCCAGGCCTACCTCAAGATCCAATATGGCTGCTGGTGTGTCAGTCATATTTCAGACATCGAGAAAAATGAAGGCGGCAAGAAAGGCATGTTTCTTCCCTTTCAGTTAATGTCACATCCCAGAAATTGCATACACCACTTTTGCTTATACTCTTAGAACTTGGTTGCATGGCTATACCCTGATCCAAGGAAGGCTGTGATATATTTTTATTTAGAGTAGATAAAATTTGGAAGAAGGGAAGAGCAAATAGTGGGGAGGTCTCTTATCTTGTTTAATTGATCTACATTTGGGCTATTTCAGGTGATATTGGTTGAAAAGAGAAAGGGATAAAGAGGTGAGGGTACAAACAAGAGTATAGTTAAGTGATGAGTTACAACAAAGAGAAGTAAAGCCAAGAGTGGCTCATAGGAGCAAAAGGAAGGTAGAAAGGCCTGAATGACTTGGTGAAGTCAAAGACACATTGTCAGCATTACTGAACGATAGGACTTTATGGATAGTTAGTTCCTTGAGATGAAGATTGTGTGAGAAGGTGGGCATGGAGTTATGATTTCAGGAGTGGAGGAGGACCAGTGACAATGGAAAGAATGCTTTCGGTATTTTGCTGATGTCAGGTGGATATACTTAGGGGCCAGACAGTTAGGGGATGATGATGAAGATCTTAAAAGACTAGGACCAAGATACTTTAATGATTTTTTATCCAGTGTGTAGCACAGTAGTGTTGACGAGAGTTTAGGAAACTGTTTCTTATTACTGGTATAATGATTATGCTATTCATTTTGGACACATCCTTAGTCAAAGTTCAAGTTTGCTTTACACAGATGACATTTGTTATATTCAAAATTGCAAGTCTTCAAAATAAGTAGTGTTTCACATAACTGAATCTTTCATTCAATGCAAACCATTCAGATGGAAAAGTTCCTAAAATGTGCTACAAATTGCTTTCTTAAAATAATACACAGAACATATTTTATGGTTGACACTCATTGTTAAACATAACTGTCAGTTATTGTCCTGGAATGAAATAAAAGATTCAGCTTTTTCTCTGTCTCTTTTATTATAGGAGTTCCTCCATGACACATTGAAGTTCTATAATTTTAGAAAGCTGGCTTCATCTTGGTCTTTTTAACAGTTTGGCTGCTCCCTGGTTCCCCAGAATTAGAGATTGTAAGATGATGACCACTGGATAAAAGGTTACTATAATTTTACAAATTAAAACTTATAAAAAACCTTTTTTTTTTTTTTTTAAATCTTGTCTTAGGACCAAATTGTCTCATGCTACCACCAGTTTCTTGCTTACAGACTGGAAAGGATGTGTTCAAAAAGAAACCTTATTTTGCTTTCAGGAAAAAAAAAAAATTAAATGAAGACTATCCTACCTAATAAGGAATGCTTTTTAAAGCAAGCTTCTATTTTTAACTTTAAAAATTTTGATTTTTCTCTAAATACATTTTGAAACGACATGTGGAATCTAAATGTAGTTGGCACAGCTCTATTTCATTATTCCCATATACATGCTAAGAGATACTGAAGCTTGTGAATTTCTGTGCACTAATTTGTATTTCTGCAGATTTTCTGCTTCCTTCCTCCTTCCACCCCCAAAAGGTAGAAGGCCAGAATAGGGAATTCCAGTCACTCGTGATGATTGAGTTGAAAGAGCGCTGAAAATTTTGCCAATTGCATGGGAAATGGGCAATCTGTGAAAAAGTGCTCTCACGGCAGATCATTCAGGTAGATTGTGCTAATGTCAAGTCTATTTTTAAATGTCAGAAAGAAGCAAACGAATGCATGCATTTCATTGTGTACAGTTTCATATGAATGGGAGAGGTGGTGACTCCTCTGCTTCTTTGGTTGGTAGGTATGACTGGCTGCCAACATGGACTCTCCATCCCTCCCCCTTTACACCCACCCTACCCCACTCTTGCTTACTCCAAAGATAGAGCAAGAGATGAAATTAGTCATTTTAAAATCATCTTGAGAGAATTCTGCTTCCTGGCACTTCCTTCACGTGTTAGGACTCCAGTGATTTTTATTCCATAATTACCAACCAAGTGAATACCGCAAGTGACATAGGTGACTGTCCCCAGCAGGGCTGTGCCTGCAGAGGCTACAAGGCTTTTGGGGTAATGCAGGCAGCTTCACAGTTGTCTGATTACCAGTGGGCCCAAGTGATGTGAAAGAGAAGCCCGTGGCTGAAGATCCTTAGCTTTGAAGGCAGGTTCAAAAAGAGTCACATGCCTCCGTTTTCTGAAAGCTGAGTTAGATGAACAGATATTTGGCACTTTCAAGATTTCTTTGTGGGACTTAAAATTGTAACTTTCATTTGTGCCCAAGGCCTTCAGAATAAAGAGGACCACCTGCTGGAAAGGTACAGCAAGGATGGTTTTTATCTGAACTAGTTTCTCCTTTATTTTTGCAGCGAGAGGAAATTAGTAAAGCTTTCTAAATGATTTGCCGAATGATAATTATTAAAAAAGAAACTTTTATATTTTATTTTGATTTTTCTACTCTTGATTCTGGTAATGAAAGTCATAAAAAAGCTGGTAAGGGACAGGGATGAATCAACTTGGTCATATCCTCTATATGTACTAATTTGAAACTTTGAAGAAGAGATGTCTTTACAAATATATTTTTACATAACAATGTAAATTCTTAGGATGTGCAAACAACCTTCCAAATATGGTAAATATACAAAGAATTGAATGAAGTTTCTGTATTTTTCCCTTTTTTTTGCTTTTTAATGTCTCAATCTTTGTAACTTACATTCTTTTAACTAAATAGCAAGAAATATATGGTAATTGCAGAGAGTTCTAAAATTTAGTAGATGTGTACATTCTAACTTCAATTCACCTATTTTATAGGTGTTTCTCTATTGGTAGCTAGAAATGGAAGTGTAACTTAACTGGACGTAGTTAGTAATAGCACCCAAGATGAGTTTAAAAAAAAAAAAAGGGAAGATTGAAGAAAGGTTAGAAGTGAAGAGACAAGACAAATGCAAGATGGGAGTAAATAGGCAATTTATGTTATTTGATTTCAAAGAGGTACCCTCACGTTACAGCTTTGTGCCTTGCTGTATTGTGTTAATTCATTAATTAATCCATTAATTCATTAAGTAGTTACATTTATTGAATATTTATTATGGTCCTGGAACTGTTCTTGACATTGAGGATGCATTAATAAACAGGACAAAGAGCTTAGAATTAGTAGTAGGATGCAACCATGTTAGCATCCAACAATAAATGAATATTGAATACCTACTATGTTCCAGGCACATTTTTGGTACTAAGGATGTAATAATGAACAAAGCAGAGAAAAATCCCTACCTTCGTGGGGAGAATGACAGATAATGGACCCAATAAAAGAAGGAACAGTAAATGGGAGGACGTCTGTTGTGTTCAGGAAGAGTAGTAGACCCGTGTGCTTGGAGCAGAGTGCATTGAAGAAGTGTATAGGTCATGAAGTCAGAGAACGTTTGGAGCTAGCTCCTTTACGCCTTGTAAAACGTGATAAGGATTTTGGCTTTAAGTCTGAATGAGACCAGAAGTCTTGATAGGGTTTTGGGCAGAGAGAACCAAATAATATTTTAAAAGGATCATTTTGGCTTCAGCGGGGAGAGACCTAGGGTTTGGTCAGGGATTGGTACCCAGGAGGCCCGCAGGAGGCTGTTGTAATCAGTCAGATAAGAGATCATGGTGGATTGGGTCAGCGGGGGAGATGGTGAGAAGTGGTCATAACCTTGATTTAGGGTACTTTAAAGATTTAGCCAACAAGATTTGTTGACTCAGTTGAATATGTGGTATGCACAAGAAACATCAAGGATGACTTGAGGATTTTGACCTGAATAAATGGGACTTGACTATTTTTAATTACAAAAATTTGGAGAGTAGAACAGGTTTGAAGATAAAGACTAGAACAGTTTTGAACATGCATTTGAAATTCCTATTAAATATCCAAGTAGAAATATTTAACAGAAGTGTGGGCTGGAAATATAAATGTGAGAGTCATCAGCAAGAAAGTGAACATAGACAAAAATGGAAAGAGAGTGAGGGAATGTGAATATGGATATAAGAACTAAATCCTGAAGCACAAATAAATGTAGTAAATTGTCAGAAAGGGTTTTAGATTTTATTGCAAATATTATGGCAAACTCTTGGAGCATTTTGAAGAGGGCAGCTACATGAACAATAGGCCTAAAATGGGAAAGTTGTGATTAAAAACTTAACAAAAAACTGAGAAAGTTTTGTACGTATTACTTATATACTTTACATTGTGATTTTCTATTTATCTATCACTAGGATTGGGAAAAAAATAGTTATGATCTCAATGTAAGTTGAAAAGAAGTTATTTTTTGTTCTTTTCATTAAATACACCAGAGTCCTTGATTTCTTTTCTCGACTACCAATTTCTTTAAGCTTAATTTATATAGAATCCTTTATCACTTGTTGTAAAGGGAATTTCATTAAACTCTGAAGTTCTATATACTTTTTTTGGTATAGTTTATGACATTCAAATCCTGCTAAATATTTGCCTGGGATTGAACATGAGTTTGCATTGTTATTGTTTTATATATTTTTTAAAACCTCCCAGACATCATATTCTTAGTTAAGTTTATTCACTATTTTAAAAAGGGAGGCAAATAGTCGTTTCCTGACAATAGGAAGGCATGGATTCTGGGATGGGATAGGAGGCCAGATATCTGATAGGAACCTCATCAGACTTTAGACAGAATTGAATAATGTCAAAAAATTAAAAAATGTGTCCCTCCATCTTCAAAATTTCTACCAACAACCTAACCTGAAAACACTTCCAATCAACTGACATAAAATGGTTAAAACTATTCTCTGGTGATAGTTGAATAAATTCTATTTATTTTCCCCAGAGACATCAGGTTTGAGCTAAAACTGGAAATTCATTTGTGTAATATTATGTTCAGTCCCACTCCTAAAATATGCACATGCAAACTCTGGCTATTTTTTTTCCAAAATTAGTTCAACAAACTTGGCACATAGTAGGTGTTCGACAAAAAGTTTATGAAATACAAAAGTAGATGTCTGCTGTCCCAGAACCATTTTAAAATTTGGGGAAAAATATTATATTTATAAGTAAAAAAGAAAAGTGAGGAAAGAAAAAGAAAACAAAACCCTGAAAGTCCTTTATAGCTGAGATATTTAAACCACTTAAGCTGTTAACGTGTGTTGTCTGTTTCCTTGACGTTACTTGATAGGACTGAGTTAATTTGTGCTTAGAATTAACTGCTTGCATTGTTAAAACTCAACTCTTCATTACTTCACCAAATGTCTGTGACTTCTCTTTCCACTTACTATATTATCATTTTTCCTGTCTTTTTCTCCAAAATAGATTGAGTTTGACCAATATTATAGATTTTATTAAAAGGAATATGTAACAGTATTAAGGCACTGTATAAAGGGTTCCTGTATAAAATGTATATATTATGTGTTTGTATGACCCAAATGCCCTGGGGCTGGGGATAGGCTGAATTGGGGAAGTTGATTTAAATGGTAAAAGAGACTTTCTTTTCAAGGTGTTCATACTTTCAAAGACAGCTTTACATATTTATAATGTAAGCGTATATCATTAAATAGATGCTTCTCCTCCGAGTGAGGACATGGTTTAGGAGCAAGCCCATAGACAGTAATAAATAACACATGGAACATTCATATTTTACAAAGCACTTTACAGACATGTTAAATATATTATCTTTGTTATAAATATGTTTACCCGGCGATTTTGTACGTGTGAAACCGAAGCAACACAAGTAGGGATCAACCCTCTCAAATCCTTCCAGGAAAACATTAGAATATAAATAAATTTAGTAAATTAAAACTATTTATGACCTGTGAAGCCATGTTTCTTAGCAGTAAAGATGGCCTTTAAACATCCTCACTTGAATCTAACGAGAAGTGATCACTTGATCTTTTAAAATACCACCTCCCTGAGCTCAAAAGCTTGAGAGTTACCATATAATATTTGACTTAGTATTTGATACCTAGCAATCAGATAGGGAAAATGTTGCAGTAGGTTAAAAAATACTTGCTTTGACAAGCATATCAAAAAGATCGTATCATTCCAAATCAAGTACTGGAACTAGTACTGATAGGGCATGTTAAGAACTTCTAGTTCTCAAGTTATTACTTGTAAACAGAAGTGTAAAGAATAATATTTATCTTATTTGTATCCCCTTTCCTGATATGCTTTTTACAACTTGTATTTCCATCTTTTATGTTACTTTGTAAAATCGATTTCTGAGTTTACTTGTTATATTTTTATGCCATATATTATCTCTATGGTGTATATGTTATATACCAGAAGAAGGGAAGAGGAGGGATGTTTTCAAACATATACTTAAGGTAAAAATCAAAGGTCTCTTTGTGAAATTTTGCCTTAATTAAGTCATAAGTTTTTCACGACTATCAATAACTGGTCCCTTGAAACAGCATTTTATCTAAATGTTTATTTGAAAGCAAAAGTTTTTATTTGTTTGTTTGTTTTCCTGAAGAAAAAGCAGTTTAAATAAGAGCCTAACTGGTTTTCATAAAATCAACTTTAAGATCTAAGGTGTAATTAAGTAGAAAAAACAGAATAACAATAATAACGTAGTACTTTTTTAGCGAACTGTGTTTCTGTGGAAAGTGTTTGTAATATTTATTAACATACAGAATTAGTCTTAACCTGCTAGAAAGAAGAGAAAATGCAACACCTTTCAAAGATGTAAATTGACAATTAACAAAACAATAGAATTCTAGGCCTTCCTTTGCCAGAGGTGCAAATTGGTAATCAGGCTCTGCTGAAAAGCTGGTTGTTTCTATTTAAAAGTTATCTTGAGATGAAGGCTCCCCAAGGAAAAAGAAAATAAGAATATGATCATTTTCGTTAAGTAGAACATCTATTCTATGTTGATATCATCATTCTACTGCTCTCTGCAGTTTATATTTGAAAAACCACAGCCAGAAGGGAGGGGAATGTGTGAATTTGGTTTCTCTATGTATTTAACAGCACTGTTTTTCACATTGAATGGAGATTCTTTGCACTGTTCTGACCTTTACTTTTAAGTCATTAAATGGTATGGGACCTGGATACCTGAAGAATCTAATAACACTAAACTGTGTCTCTGGTGGGCTATATTGGGCTGTGTTTGTATTTCTGCCGTGGTGATGTCTCTATGCATTCAACACTCAATTTTCCATAGGTAGACATTTCAGTTTCTCTGATTTTCTGTTCCATTTGATTTTATATGCTTTTTTTTTTTTTAAGTAGTTGTTGATCTAATCACTGACTTGTTTAGTTTGCCATTGGAAGTCTGCCTATTGAAAGATCCTTGAACGACATGAGTGTGAACTGTGTGGGTCCATTGTATATGGATTTCCTACAGTACAGTACTGTAAATGTATTTTCTCTTTATTACGATTTTCTTAATAACATTTTCCCTAGTTTACTTTAGTATAAGAACACTATGTATAATCCATATAACATACAAAATATGTTTTAATTGACTTTTTATGTTATGGGTAAGGCTTCCAGTCAACAGTAAGTTATTAATAAATAGTTAAGTTTGGGTCAGTCAAAAGATAGATTTGGATTTTTGACTGCAGGGGGTGGAGGGTGCCACTAACTCCTGCATTGCTCAAGAGGGAGTTATAGTTGTGTGTTTTTGTTTGTTTGTTTTTGCTTTATTTCAGTAGGTATCCTACAGTCAGCTTTTATTGAGTGTTAGTGAGTACCAGGTACTATACTAGATGTTGTAAAGACAGAGATGTTAGAGAATACCTCCAGTTGTGCTCTGAGCTCAAAAGAGAGTGAGATTTGAAGAATTCCTCCCTCCCTTCCTCTCTCCCTTTCCTTCTTCCTTCTCCAAGGAGCATTTATTAAACATCTAGCTATGGAGCGGTAAACAAGAAACACTGTCCTTGCCAGATCCCACTTCCTCCATTCGTCCATTTGTTACTCGACGTTTACTGAGACAGGCTCTGTGTATACAAGCACAAAAATGCAAAGAACATATAAATGAGAAAAGCCTAATCTATGTCCTCAAGGAATGTGATATTTTAGCTAAATCCTTGCATCTTTCTTACTGAGGTAAATAGGAAAAATAATACCTCCTTCAGAGGACCCGGTGGGGATGGTGGTAGAGATGATGTGTGTGGAAGTTCTTACACAGTTTGGACTGGAGAAGTTAATTGAATTCTTTTGTTCTAGGAAAGTCGTATACCACAAATACTGTTATTTTTTAGAAAAGAGGGCAGCTTAAATCAAGGAAGAGGTTAGTTTTATCATACAGTAGGTGTTTTCTTTAATTACTATTCATAGTTTGGACCTTTCCCACTAGGCTCTGTCTGGAGCTCTGTGATGTAGTAATATGTGATTTTACTGAGGCAAACATTTGAAATGTGCATTCAGAGTGTTAGAGGCAGGAACTAGCATGGATGAGGTGTAACATGGTGGTAAACAGATTTGGTGTTGAAAAGACCTGGTTTGGGTTCTTCATCTTGGTATCCTTGGATACTCTCTTCAAACTATAGTTTCTTCATCTGAAATGGGGATGGTAAAACTTTTAAAGAATTGGTTGTGAGGAATGCTGTAACATATAGAGATGACATAAAGATAATTTATAAAGTGTCTGGTACATGGTAAGCCCTCAGTAAATGGAATCTACCATTAGTATTACCAACTTAATTACCAGCTAGAGAGAAATCTCAAGTGACTACTTGAGATTTGCATCCCCACAAGCAAGGCTTTATTATTCTTCCCTTGCTGTCCTGAAGTGTGGCCATCGAGTGAGAAATCAAACTTCAGTGAAGTCTAGAAAGGCTGTTAACTTGTGGTGTGAAGTTCAACTCAAACAATACCAGATTCTCAATCGAGTTGTGATTTCTGAACAATAAGCTCTCATAAACTGTTTCTATATTTGCAAATTTGGGAATTGTAGAGGAACTTAAGACATCTCCCACAAGATTATTAAAGGTCCACTGTATGTGTGCAGAATGAAGCTGGGAGTGAAGAAGAAATGAAATTCAGATTGGTGATTTGGGGGATATAATGTGAAAGTTATTCCTTAGCCCTTCGTTATTTATTTACTTATGTATTTGTGTATATGTGTATTCATTCATTCATCATTTTGGTTACTATGGATTTGCCGAAAATGACATATTCTTATATGAATATGTAGTTCTGCTATCATACTTTAAAATTACTTCAGATAAGTTGTTTTGAAAATTATCTTCTCATGGGGGCACCTGGGTATCTCAGTCGATTAAGTGTCTGACTCTTGGTTTTGGTTCAGGTGATGATCTCAGGATTGTGAGATGGAGCCCTGCACTGGGCTCCATACCAGAGGGGAATCTGCTTGGGATTCTCTTTCTCCCTCTCCCTCTGTCTCTCCCACCCACCTCTAAAATAAAAAAATGAATCTTAAAAAAAAAAAATATATCTTCTCATGGACAACTATATAGGCATTTTGTTTCCTTTATAAATATATACAGTAATTGCTTCATGAATTGATAATTGGTTAATGAACATGTTTCAGTAAATGTTCACTGATCTAAAACTCTTTTACATGCAACCGTGTAAGCAGCTATCCTGTGGTATTTATACCTGTAAGAGGTGTTCTTGCTAACCAAGAGCTCCCTAACATGGCAATTACATCTGGAGTAGTCTTACCACAGTGGAATCCATAAGGAAGCTGAATACCATAAAGCTGTTGTCTTTAATCAGCCCTGAAATCTCTGAGAGGTGAGCATTGGTCTTTGGCAGAAGATGAAGGATCTAATATAATACGGTGGACTGGCTACCCAGCATCTCTGGACTTCTTTCCCAGAGTCCTTGTCTTGCCCTGAGTCTGGGAATTGGGCTGAAATTTGAACCCCTTTCTGACCTTTGTTCACATTAAGGGGTAGGAGTTGGAAGTTGGCCACCATCGCAGCCCACCTTCCTACCTGGGATATGTATCCAAAGGACATTTTTCCTTCTTTCCTTCCCCTCTCTGGGTTTCAGCTATTCTGAATGTGAGGGGAAAACGTCCTACTCTAAGTCCTCAAAGTTATGATAGTATTGCCCTTCCTAGCATTCTTTAGCTTTCTTCCCAACGGTTGTGGGTCCTCTTCACAGGTACCATTTATGTACAGCAAACATTTGCCTTCTCCAGAAGCAAAACCAGAAAAGTGATTGTACTTCCTCATGGCTATAGGGCAGTCTAAGAACTTCTCCTTCTGTGAGATGCCAGCCATCTCCTTATGGGGTATGCTCTCCTTATGGGGTATGATTTTGTTCTTCAAATCACAGCTTCAGTAGTAGAATCATAAGTTAAGGGACATTGCCCCTTTGTCCTTTTGGGGTCACCCTGCTACTGGCATTTTAAAAACACTGCAACAAGCTTTGAACTGCTTTGCCAACCCCCATCTTCTTATCTGCAGGATCTGAGCTGGTGGTGCAGGCATCACCCAATCTGCACCTGGCTCCCCTGGCTCCTCAGAGGTGAGCAGCAAATGCCAACTTTCCCCACCCACCCTATCTCCTGCCAGCTCTGAATTCCAGCTTCAGGAGGATTTTTGATGGGTGTGGGACTCAGTCCGGCAATGCCTTAAGCAGAGCATGGTACTTGGTTTACACCTGCCAAGACCTGTTCTGAACAGGTCAGATCTACAACTTTCTGATTTTAAAGTTCCTTGGGCAGAACCTGTCCCTTTACAGGAAGAATTCTGGTTTTTTGTTTTTGTCTTATTTTGTTTTTTAAGAAATTTGGAGTTCCAGGTGGAGATCTTAAAAATGACTTTCCTTGCCTCTCCCTCTCCTGCGTATTCTCCTAGGAATAGCTTAAAGATGAATCTCTTCAGCCAAATCTAACAAGGCTGCCTCCCCCTCCCTCCCTTCTACCAGTCACCCTTATCTGCTTAAGGAATTCAAAGCAAAATTTTCATCACAACCCACTGATATTTCAGAAATGTTATAATGGCTCCCCTGCCCCCATCTCTGTTTACCAAGTGTCCAACAGAATCACAGTCACTGTCACAAAGCATATTGGCTTTAGTTCTAAGGACTGACATCTCTGTTTGTTACAGTTATGCATGTTCAAGGATTTTTAGCAATCCCTGAAGAGATCCCTGTGCATACTGTGGGTAAACATCAGAACACAGTCTCATGTGTTTGAACAATATCATTTCCTTTATTTTCTACTATTTAACATAATTATTGACATCATGATCTTATAATAACATAATTAGTCATAATAACATAATTTTTGGCTCTCAGGCCACCATTGTACCAGACTGGTAGAAAATCTAACATCGTTTGTTTTTGGGTCTTCTAAATTCATCCCTTTGATTTGATTGGCAGAATTCTTCCAGGATCTTCTTCAGGACCAGGCATTGATTGGAGTGGAAGATGCCTCCAGGTTATGTGGTTATCTCTAGATTGTTATAGCAAGGCTTCCTGAGGACCTGACATAAGCCAGGAATTTGGGGGATGGAAGGTTAACGGAAGATCAACAATGACAGTGGCTAGGCTGATTGAAAGGTGGGGGTGAGGGAGGATGGGGGTCTATATTGCCCATTCTTTGTCTTAGGGCATAGAGTTAATAATGGTGCTGGAACAGAGAGAAGGAAAAGGAGAGGAGAGCAGGTATGAGATGATCAACTGTAAGTAAATTGTGAGACCGGCTAAGTTTGCTGTGCCTATGAATCAATTGAATGGGCATATTGGAAATGTGGGTCAGGAGAGAGATTGAGATAAAAATAGAGACCAAGTAACAGCATGTGACTCTTGATCTCAGGGTCATGAGTTTGAGCCCCCACATCGGAGGTAGAGTTTACTTAAAAAAAGATAAGAAGAAGAAGAAGGAGAAGGAGAAGAATAGAGAGCAAGTAGAGAACATGGCCAAAGAGAGGAGTCTGCACACACCAGTGTCATGGAATGTACTTTCCTCTTTCTCCCAGCAGCCACACCCCTCTCTCAGAGCAGGTGACTGCCGAACTGTGAAATGCGAGCACTGAGCTCCTATCAGGGCAGTTCTGCAGATTCTCTTCCTTTATCTTAGTTCAGTCTCTCTGGTTTGGAACTCATTCTTCTCTGCTCTACCCCAATCTTTCACTTCAGCTGCATTTTCCAGTCTTCTTCTACCAGACATCTTTAGTCTAAAACCAAGACTGTTTTCAGTTTCTCTAAGACCTTTACTTCCCACCTCCATGCTTGTCTTCTGTGTCCGTGCTGTCCCTTTCACATGGAATTCTCTTTACTCCAAAATCTACCCATCAAAGCCTTTTCCTTGATTCGTCCCTGTGTGATATTTTTCTTCTTTGAACTCCTGCACTTTATCATGCTTTCTTAAAGGCATGATTTTAAAATGCTGACATATTTGTGTCTGGTATAGCTTCTCTATATACTAGATTGGAAAGAATTTTAGACCTTTATTAGTTCAATAATCCCAATATTATGTGTTAGCAGAACATATAACAGAATGATTGCTGTCTTTTCCCAATTAAAAAAAAAAAAAAAGACAAGTTAATCCATGGAACTGTCTGAGGTTTAAGTTTACCTATTGGGGTAGGCAGCCTTTAACATTCCTCTCTCATGATCCCCTCTTCCTGGCATTCACACCTTTGTGTAATTCCCTCCTTCCCTGTGAGTGTAGGCTAGACTTATTGACTTGTTTATAACATAAAATATAGCAGAAGGGATGAGATGTCCCTCATTTACTTACATGGAATGTTCCTGGGCAGTGCTGAAAGCACAACCATTTAATACAAATATTAAGAGAAATGTTTCAAACTTTCTTAAACTATAGGAAATACATCTGGAATACCTATATTATAGTACTTAAACTCAATTAAACTTCTTCGCATTTATACATACATGTAGTTTGCTATATTTCAAAGAAAACTAGCCTTCATTTCTCTTTCAGAAACCATACTATAGTATAAATGGAGTCCTCATTCCCAGTGATTTAAGAAGACTCTTCAGGGGCAGAATATATTTTACTTCACATTTTTCAATGGGTAAATAAATATGTGCTTTTTGACTTTCTATGAACATCATGGCTAACTTCTTATTTTTCTCCTTCTACTGAATACTATTAATATACTGTGCTATAGTATTATTATTAACTTTGGGGTGAGATAAATCAGTCTTTTCAATGAATATCTGAATTATATTGAATGTGTTTAGATTTCACATATTTTGGTAATATTTAAAAAATTGTATGTGGCAGGACACCCGGGTGGCTCGATTGGTTAAGCAGCCAGCTCTTAATTTCAGCTTAGGTCATGATCTCAGGGTCCTGGGATCAAGCCGTGTGTTGGCTCTGTACTCAGCAGGGAGTCTGCTTGAGGATTCTCTCTCCCTCTCCCCGTCCACCCACCCTTCTCTCTCTCTGTCTCTCAAATAAATAAATCTTTTAAAAAATCATATGTGGCTACAGAATTTGCCTGGGAATTATACTTTATACCTTCCTCTTTAGTGTGTGTGTGTGTGTGTGTGTGTGTGTGTGTGTGTGTGTGTATAGTGGCCTTTCTCTAATAATATTAGCCATAAAAACAGCCTCTTTTGTAAGCCTTGTTTTGTATTATGTATGCTCTTTCGTTTGGCTCCCCCGGCTCATAGAGAATCTTGGTGTACTTTTAGATTTGGTGCAATTTTTTTGAGTGTGTTGTTTTTAGAAAATTAGGTTTTTGTTGTTGTTACTGTTGTTGTTTTCCCCCCATAACTAATGTGAAGTCAGCAATTTCATTTTCCCCACTCAGAGCTGTTGTCATCAGCTGTCCCTATATAATGGCTTTTGATATGTCCCATTGTGACACATTGGACCCTGTCCCTAGTTAATCACTCATTTTAGGAGACTGATTCTGGGCAACAATGGTTGTATTCTCTCTTCACTTTCAGTGTTAAAATCCTTGGCAGTTCATTTTTCTCTACCATTTTTTGTGGGCTGCAACTTAAACACCCAGCCACACCGAAACTCTGAGCAGAGTAAGCAATGCCTCTTTTCTGATTACCCGGCAGGATTTCTCTAAACTGCACCAATGGCTTGGAAACTTGTAATGCTTAGAAAAATTTTCCAAGCTCCACATGACCTTTCCCTATTTTTCTGTTTTAGAACCTACTTTTCCCAAGTTTTTAAAGTAAAAGAAGCAATACCTTGGAGCTCTTTGCAAACATTTTCCAAGTTCTTACTTACAAAGTACCTTAGTACAAACTGTAGTGAGACATACTTTTATAAAACTGTTTTCCATAAGCCTTTGCAGATATATTTAGCAGTCCAGGAAATCAAGATATTTATGAATAAACCTAAAATGATGCTAAATTCATATAAATACACACGTATTATTTTGTCATATTTTCTTTTAAACAAACCTTAAGGAGATACATATGTAGGAGTGTGTGTGTGCGTGAGAGAGAGAGAGAGAGAGAGGAGGGAGGTGGAGAAAACAGGATTGCATACATATAATATAGAAATACCTACTTTATTTATTTATTTATTTTTTTAAAGATTTTATTTATTTATTTGACAGAGATAGAGACAGCCAGCGAGAGAGGGAACACAAGCAGGGGGAGTGGGAGAGGAAGAAGCAGGCTCATAGCAGAGGAGCCTGATGTGGGGCTTGATCCCACAACACCGGGATCACGCCCTGAGCCGAAGGCAGACACTTAACCGCTGTGCCACCCAGGCACCCCAGAAATACCTACTTTAAGGTTATTTTGTAACATCTCTGAATCCTCTTGCGTCTGAGTGGAACCATGCCAAAATAATGAGAACTTTCACCAGTTGGATTTTAGTGTTTTATTTTTTGGCTGAAATAATAAAGAGAAACAAAAGATTTATTATGGTGAAGTTTTCATAAACATTTTATAAAGACGTTATGAGTGTGTATTTACATATGTGAATATGATTAATTGTATGTATATAATTTATAACAAAAATTACTCTTGTTTCATCAAAATTGATTTAGTTGATATATATTGCCTTAAGAATAGCACTGAGGAAAAACACTTTTGATGTGTTAAAATTAACTTCGATCACAGTGATTTATCACTGATATCTGCATTGGTTATTGACTTCATGTAGCCAGAGACAGGAAAATGCATCTTTTTCCATCCTCCAGCCAGGACTGTGCAAGTGTACGCATGCTCACTCACACTGGTTTAAAAAATAACAGAAAAAGAATAACTTCAGACGTAAATGTATCTTGGTCAGAACCAAACATTGTTAGAAGCTGTAACAAGGGACTGAAGAATTTGGAATATTTTTCTTGCTTTGCTTTATAACAGTATTTTATAAAGTAGCTAATTGTTCTAGCATTGCTGGAAACTTTCTACAAAGCTGAGTCTTGACCCCTGCTCTTTTACTTAATTGTTGAGATGTGGAAAGTATGTAATTCATCGTTATGATAAGATACATTTATGATTATATATCATAAGATATAGTCATCATTATCATGAGATATACTCATGGTTATCATAAGATATATCCACTGAGATTGGTGCTTCCTGCAAATAATGCAGGCACTTAAGGCATTTTGGGCAACTGTTTAAGACAGCTGTCATGGCATTTCAGTACAAAGTGGAATAGGTCTCAGAGAATTAAATTGCCTCTTGAAGTGGAATACTTTTTTCAATAGCTAATATTGGCATTAGACTGTTGGGATCAACAGCGACTTTTTGCATTCATTTGGGGGCAAATTAGGAAGTGGAGATCACAGGTTTCTTGTCTCTGGGTCTTCCACGTGGCCCCGGGTGATAGCAGCTGCTGGCTTCTGGCAGGGAGCACTGGGACAACCTCAGGGTACTGTTAGGAGTCTGGAAACCCTGGAGTTTTGTTACTCCCAGAATTTTGTAGTGTCACTGAAGGAGGAGGAACATTGTCTATGTAAAACTGTACAAGGATCATTTGAAAGGTTGAGGTCAGCATTGTAGGTAAACACAGGTTAAATTTCAGTTACTATGTACACCTATAAAATACATGCAGAGACAACAAGGTAGAGCAAAAAGACATTTAGAAATGAATTCTTGATCTCCCCCAGCACTGCAGTCTTAATGCTCGATTCTCACAACTCGAGATGTGTAGACTATCAGTTACCTAGGAATTTGGGGCTAAATGAATAGGCAATATACTGTTTTTAAGACACCAAATATGAAAGTTGAAGAAAGATGATAGTTTTGGAAGAACTATTACTGGATGGCTTCCTGAAAGAAAAATTTTGTGAGGAGAGACTAACAGAAGGAATAAAAAGTCTCTTGGTTCACAGACTGAAATCCATTATGCTATGGGATCTTCACCACAATTTCAGTGGTCTGTTTTACTGCTCAGTGGGTATGTTACTTAGTGAATATTGGTCTTGTTGCAAGGATAATGTCCTATTTGAGTCCAAAATAGCTCACACATCTCTCTTGTGTTTAGTAATAAATTGCCACTAACCATCAGGTAAAAGTTCATTTTACAAGATTCCAGATGGTGCATTTAACACCATTTTTAAGGCTTCCTGTAACTAGCTAACGTGTATAGTTAATGCAGATATATCTGAATTCCAGTATACTTTAATTCTTATGTAGGGTCTCCCTTCCATCCTTCCTCAGGTTTTTCCCTTTCTGGCATGTTTTTCTATGTTTCTGAACCCAGAAGTTACCACTGGCAGGATTTCAGTCTCAGAATTTCTGTCAACCTTTAAAGATATAACGTTGTGGCTTTTGCAAAAGTTATTTTAAAATGAGTTTTAAATTGTTGATGACAGCAGTGTTTTACTTGGTTCTCGGGTATACCATAAATTCCAGCATTGTTTCTTTCTCACTGAAGTTCATAAGGAAAAGTATGTACTTCTGTGTGTTCCTTCAGGAAAATGCCTCCAGAATTTTATTTATCTTTGAGATTGTCTTGGGAAAATGAAGGGTTGTTATGCCCTCTTTAGTCTTAGCAAATTAAATACTGCATAGCAAGCAGGATAAGAGGTCATAAAATCAAGGGTAGGCAAAGATGATAAGCATCAGAAGAGATAAATTTTTGCCACTAAAGATAAACCCCTGTTTGATACAGAACTTTGGAAGCGCTTAGTTAACCTAGTAGGATACAATGGCATTCACTAGGGATAAATTAGTTTTCTTTTTCTGAAATTAATTTATTACATGAAATCATGGCCATGAGTCAATTGGGAAGGCATATCAAGAAAATCAGAAGTGCTACCACATAAACTGTCTAGTGTTTGTTTATTTTGAATTTATATAGCCTCTTTTCTCTGGAGATTTGAAGATGCTGTGCAGAAAATTTTAAATCTTTTAAACAATGGGCAGTAAGTTGTAAACTGCGAACCCCTGATAGGCTATAATCTCTAAGGGTCTTTAATGTACCCAAATATAAGGACTTGCAGTTACAAAGGGAAAGCACCTAAAATAGGAGATGCTTACCGGGCTGGGTACCAAGAATAAGAGATACTTTGTATAAACCTTATTCTTTCAGGCTTCGGTCTATTTTTTTCGACTTATCCTGACATTTGAAGTTAGGGGTTTAACCTCAAATATGAAGCACTTTGTAAATGGCTAAATTCTCTTTTTACATTGTAGAGAAATTGAGAGTCAAAGCTACCCAGGCCAGCCACTGAAATGTGATTTACTCCAGTATTAGTGGTAGGAAAATATTAAAGATAGCACAGGAGGATAAGGACTCATGAGCAACACAAAAGTTAACATTGTACCTTTTTGTGTGAAGCAGTGAAACCTGGGTGAATCAAAGCATTCCCCTCCTGGTATTTTTCTGAGATTTAAATGAAAAAGTACACGTTAAGTACTAGAAATAATGTGTAACACATAGCAACTGCTCTGCTATTAATCCTGTTGCTACTGGTACAACTACAGACTGTGTGAATATACCATTTTTACGTAGCTAATTTTTTTACTTCACTACTCATTTTCATGGAATGAACTTGACACGATTCTTTTGAATATTAAGAATGCACATGCATTTTAATAGACTTGATATTGGAACCGAACTTTGATAATATTCTGCGAGATCTTTTAAAATCCAATTCCTTTTAACTTAAAATTGCCACGATTGAAAAAGTCGGTGTTTTGGAAACAGCCGTGAGGTTTAATGGAGGGTGGTGTGGTCGGCGGCTGCTCATTTGATAGTGAAGCTGTCATCCGAAAGCCATGTGGAAGTGAGAATTTGAAGGAAATAGAGAGTGGAAACAAGCAAGAGCAGGGGCTGTGGGTTAGCCTTTGTGCAGTTCTTTTTCTTAGGAAAATGTGCTGAGCAGTCCCGCACGGTTCCAGACCCACCGATGCTGCGTTTCCACAGTGCCCTCATTCCTGTCTTCCTTGACCTGACCTGAAGCACTGGGGATGCAGTGAAAGTACAACAGACAGTTTTAGAAGAAATCATACCTTCTTGGCTTGTTGAGTCATTCGCCTGCTATGAAGAATCCGGTCATTATTTTAAGCTGTTCTGTAGCTTTAGCAATATTTAAGGGAGAGCATGGAGATTTTACCTCTTTTGTTTAATTGATTTAGCCTGTGGTCACTTGTAGTAGTTAATGAAATCCCATTTCCAGGTACCTGTGCTGGGTTGCTTTTTAGCTCATGATGTGTGGAGAAAGGAAAGAACAGTTTGTTTTATTGGAAAGAAAAAAGCCTTTTGAGAATGGGAAGGCGGCAGAAGATAAAGCTCGACACTGATTATTTTGAACAGAAAGACCTGGTGATTTAAAAACCCTAAGTGCTGTCCTCTGAAATATACATCATGTTAGATAAGCCTCCTTGGTAATAAGCATCAGTCACTGTTTGAGATTTTGACCAAATTATAGTTTGGATCCACAATTTTAATTACAAGGAAGAAACTTAAGCAGATGAATAAGAAAGAATATAAACTATATTTTAGTCTCATCTAAGTTAAAACTGTAAAACAATTTGCATAACTACCTTTATGTCTATGACTGTTAAATACAAAAAAAAATATTAATTCAGTGAATTTCCTGGCAGTTGGAGTGACAGGTAAATTGGGGAGTAACAGCAGGGCCGTGTTGGTGTATATGTGTCTGTGTGTCTGTCTCTGTAGGCCCATGTGGAGTGGTTGGGTGTCCAGGTGGCAGAAATTATACTATCTAAGAAATGAAAAGGTTTAGCATTTTTTAAACCACTCTTTCTTAAGATGACAATATCTGATGAGTACAGATTTGCCTTCTAGAGCTGTGAAGTGATAATGCCTTAGTTAGGAAAAGCAATCTAGAGAACATGTTGGTTGCATAGGAGAGTGATTTCATGTTGCTTTTACTGCCTTGTCATTTTACATGGTTGCTACTGTCAGAAAGTTGGATCATCAAAAATCACGATGAGAATGCCACAACTGTTGGTTCTCAAATCTTCAAAAGATATTTTCCTTATTTATCCAGGAGTTTGATATTATATTTAAAGATCCAGGTTATACTTGTACATGACAGCAATGTCAAAGGTGAAGGGAGAGGCTAGCATGAGAAGCACTAGTCCGGGACCTGATTTCTGTAAACCATGTCTTGATCTATTCAGAATTCTTGTGTCCTGACTGAAGACACGGAGTTTTGGAGAGGGGCATTTCGGCGTCAAATAGTCTTAAACGTTGGTGACTTCCCTGATTTATTAGTGGGGAGATCTCACAATCACAGCGTGACCGTTCCTTTTCCCATTAAGTTATTTTGCTGTGTTGCTACTGAAAAGAATCATGAAGAAAGATGAGGCAGGCGAATTTTGACAATCATATCTTAAAGAAATAAAATCAGCCTCCAAAGAGATATTTAAGCTAAATGTCCTGTGATAAAGTTTCTGATAAATGTTTGTTTGGTGTTGGTGAAAGATAGGAAGGTTTTCCAGAACCATCTTAGGATACGTTAGTTCTCAGATTTCTTCTTCCTTTATTTTTGTAAGTGGCTGAGATTTCAAAGATGAGGCATATCCCAAAATAAAACAACAGGTAAAAGGTTTATGTTTAATGTTCATTAACAAAATCAGCCTGCCTGATGCTATACACAGGTCCTGATTCCTATAGACTGAAGACAGCATATTCGATGTACAACTGAAAAGTGCCATATAAACACCAGTATTAATAGTTTCACAGAGCAAAATACCCTTTAGTGAGCACAAATGATGCAAAGAGTTTAGTGCTCACACATTTTCCCTTCAGACTTCTTCAGGCTAGGTACACCATGCACGCAGTTTTACATTTCAGGGTTAGAGTATTTGGAGGTATCTGAAGAGCTAGCACATGAATCATTCCTCCACTTAGTTCTCTATGTTGCAACAAAGACTCTGAATAGATAAATGTGCTTAAACCACAGAGAATTGGAGGAAATGTGTTTGTTAGTGGTAGAGGAGGTTACTAAGATCTGGGATCCTCCAGCAATAAAGAGAGTAATTAGTAAGGGAAAAAAAATGCTGCCAATAAAAGAAATAAATAGAAATGTGAGTGTGTCATGTGTGTTATGTGTGTACATACATAATTTCTTTTACTTATAAGTTCATACATACGTATATGTATGCATATAGACACACATGTAGACATATCTACGATTAAATATATCTGTGCTAAACCTTTGGAGGAGATTTATCATTACTAAATGTAAAATCCTGAAAACTTGGGAATGCGTGGCTCTTTCCCATACTACACTGTGTCAGTGAGATTCCATATTTTACCTTTCGGAGATGTCAGACGCGATGCTGTTTTCTTGAGGAGGAAAGAGCACAGAAAATGCAATGATAGGTCAGTTTCCATGTATTAGATTTCCCTAATTTGACTGTCACCTGCTTCATCCCTCTGCTAGGACTGAACCATGTTGTGTGCAGGAAGTTCACCTTATTTTCAGGGGCACATGGTTGCCTTCAGGAGCATACAGCCACTGAAACAATCTAATCCAACCACAGACAAGGGTTAAAGGGTACTGCTGTTTCCCTCTTAGAGATTTGTTTAGAGACATCAGTAGTGTAGACTGTTTAAAATGGTCGGATACTGTGCATTTTGATAACTCCATTTCTTGTGCCACAAGTGAGATGTAGAAAGTGTGAGAGGAACTCTTAGAGTGTGAGTACTTGCTTGGAGGCGTTCACATTTGCTTATGAAATAGTCCCCTCAGGGCTCAAGAAGCGGAAATGAAAAACCAGAGGGCTTTCTTGAAATGTTTCCATGCTTCCATGAAGAGTGTATTACATTGGATATTAATATTAGTTACTGAGGCAGAAATCAGGCATAGAGAGGAGAAATATGGAAATAACCTTTTCCTGGTGCTGTTTCCTCAGGTTGCTGTTTGAATGTTTAGGAAGAAAACCCCATGAGTTACTGATGAGGCAGCTGTAAACAGGGGAAGTGACAGATGTAATGAAAGTCTCAGGGACTGTCCTAGAAGAGGTCCCAGCACTGGTTGTGTGAGCATTATTTACATGAAGATGAACAGATGGATACATTTGATCAAATTCTGTGGGGTCCCTACATCAGAATTCTGTTTAGCATTTTGAAACTGCAGTTTCAAACACATGTATTTCTGATGCTTTTACAGGAGCGACTTCTATATCTTATTTTTTGTAGGGCTTAAGGTTGTCAGAATAATGTTAAAAATGGCACTTTACCATTTATTGTAGCGATTTCTATTCCGTTCCTATTTATTGTTCTGTCATGGTGATTTATTTCACTAGACACTTATAAGACAATCACAAGAAATAAGCTAGAAGTGATAATTTATGCCATTTGGGGAAGAGAAATGTTAAAGAACTTACATACACAACCCAGGTCTAGTAGTGAAGTAGAAGAGTATAATTCAATTTTCAGGAACCAGGATCGATATGCTGTATCAGCAGGGCGGTGGTATTACTCTCCTTGGCTTAAAAAAAAAAAAAAAAAAAAGTAGGATGAAAGTAGAAAGTCAGTACGGTCCGGCTAGTGCCAATTTTGGTTTACAAATGCCTGCCTTCTGGAATATTAATGCATGTCTCTAAAGTACACAGTCCGTGAAGTTTCTTCTCCTTTCCCCCCCTTTTTTGGTTCATCATTATTTTAGTATTTGTACCACTTCTGAGTCCTAGAGATAGTCATACCTTTCCTCCATCTCTGATGGTGGGCCCAGGGGTATTCACACAGGATGCTGAAGATTCATTTCGTAGATACAGCCATAGCCTAGTAAGTTTTCAAGAACATTTATAATAGATTTACAGGACATAATAGTTCATGTTAACTGATATAACCGATGGCCAGTGTAACCACCTGAAGTCTGAGGTCACAAAAATGAAAAAAGCTTTGATGAAGACCAGAGCCAGGTCTACCTTGAAGCAAGTGAAGCTTAAGTTCATTCCATGGCTCTGGTTGAGTCCTACTAAGGTGATCGCATGGGGTATGTTTTCATTAAATTTGCCAAAGTGATTAGTATCCCTATCTGTTTATATTGCAGGTTCCCCTCTATCACTTTTCACCCTTACCTGCAGTGCTAGAGTGGCATGGGCATTTGAGGGATCAGGTAAAGGGAGATTAATTTGGAGATACACTGCGTTTAGGTTGAGCGGGATTCATGATGTCATCCACACTCATTTCCGTCTATGGTTACGTGATCAGTAGCTGTGCCGGATGGGCGTGGCTACTAGGAATGATCCGCTGCTGCCTCACCTGACTGTGTAGCAGCAAGTTTCTCCTGTGTCACTGGACATTGACGTCATGCAGCTAGTGGAAGAGAAACTGGGTTTGAATGGATAGAACCAGAAGCTAGCCTCTGGAAAAATCTTCCAAATCCCGTATCTCATAAGAAACTTCAGAAAGGTTTTCCAAAATTTGACATGGTTTGAAAATTTTACATTACTTTACCAAAAACACATTGGGAAGATGAAAGGATTTTTTTTTTTTTTCTCAACTGTCTCTAACAACAAAGGCAACGATAAAATTCTATCAACTATACCACTGGAAAGATTAAAATATCTTTGTCTTATATCTCTAAGTCTCCCTGAAAAATTCTCTCTGTGCATAATTCTACTCCATACATAAAATTCTGTCTATGAAATTATGGCTGATATGAATAGGTCATAATTTTGTGTTTCTTTAAAGAGGGCATCCTAAATCATGTAAGTTTCGGGCCTTACAAAACTTGTATCCTCCCCTAATGAGGACACATTTTACAGCAGTTGGATAAATGCCATGTATCTGATGGTCCTTATACTGGTTTAAAACTGTGATGAATAAGCCATATTTTCAGATCTTTTTTAAATATTGAAAAGCATTTGTCACATGACTAGGGATTTGTTTGAATTAATAGAGTATCCTAAGTGTGATGCTGAGTATTTTTTTTTAAATCCCAGTCAAAATTTTATTTGTGCACTTTTTGGTGGTTTGTAAGTAATTAAACCTCAAGCACTAGTTTCCTTTTTAGTCAAATGCTGTTGAACAAGATCCAGTTTTTTTACTCACTCCTAAAACAATCCCTTGGTTTGATGAGATTGAATAATACTGATAATATTGATGTCAGTGATTCTGATCCTCGACTGTCATTGATCTTGGTAACCTGTCCCCATTGCTCACATCTGGCTCAGGTAAGGACTGTAAATAACCGTATTTGAAATGCAAGAAACCCTTAGCACTTCTTCTCCTTAGTTCCAAGCCTCATGGGCCCCTTCCACTTGGATTTCTTTAGTTGTCGGCCTATCATGGTGTCTTGCTTAGAACAGGCACTCCCTAAATGTTTATTGATGAATAGTTGTTCTTTTATCTAGCTGTGTGTTCTTGTTACCCCCACCTCCACTAGACCACTGACAGCTACAGGGCATATTCACAGCATATCCATCACCATTTTTCCCCAGCAACCATTGATCATAGTAGTACCTTTCAGATAGTGAGCCTACATGTGCTGGTGGTGGTGTTATGGCCCTAACTAGTCAGCGTCTGGCCAACCAGGAATATTGTGGTAATATTTGCTCTTTGGATAAATACAGTCGCTTTTACCTCCCTTCCCGATTCTGAATGTCTACCGAACCATACTGAATCTCTATCAAAATCTGTATGAATGTACTATACCTGTAACTTAGAAGG
This sequence comes from Ursus americanus, assembly GCF_024610735.1. NCBI lineage: Eukaryota > Metazoa > Chordata > Mammalia > Carnivora > Ursidae > Ursus > Ursus americanus. The sequence goes on along the minus strand of NC_142151.1, from coordinate 23,517,258 downwards.
TGTTACAACTGGACTCAAATCTTTTTATTGAGCATGATTTTCTTGCATTTCTTGCTTCTGTTTTCTGTTCCTATATGCACACTTTATGTGAATAAGATGAACATTAGCAGATTTATCTACATCTCTTCATTTCTATTCTACAGCAATAGCCCCTTAGAGTAATATCTGAAGTTATAGTAATTTTCTTCATATCAGAGAGTTTCTAACTGTGTTAATGGAAGTTAGACTGGTTGCAGAGACATTCGTGAGAACTACCTATGCTGTAACATTTAAACAATTTATTTGATCTCTCTTTAGCTTACCTGCTCATGTCTTTGGAACATTGATGTTGACCTTGTTGGAACTTTGTCTATAATCATGATAAGTCCTTCAATAAAATCTAATAGAAAATGACATTTAAATTTCCAAGTGATTTATTAACCCTTTGGACACTTGGTGATGTTTTATGCCATTTTAGCAAAGAGATACCCTTATTACACTGTGTTCATATATTATTTCCTTGAATGCCCAATGCCTAGTGACTTCATATTTTAAAAATAATAAAAGAGGAAAAACAAGAGCATAAAAAGTAGATACTCCTGAGCATTGCCTATGTCCAGATAAAAAGTGAGAAATAAACTTTGAGGACCACAAAAGATAGTGAACATTCATCAGCTATCAGACTGCAGTCCTGTTTTTCAAAGCATCTATGGGACTTTGACCTTGAGTCTAGGCTTCCATTTCCTCACAGATAAAATCAAGAAATGGATTACCCCTACTTCTTCACCTGGCCTACTCCTAACTGTCCTTCAGGATTTGTCTCATTCATTCTTTTGTTTGGGAAACTATTGCTTATTCCTAGGGGAGGCTGGGTGCCTTCTTAGTGCATATTCTGTCAAAACCCTTTAGGCATTCTATTACAGCTGTCTGGTTATTAATTTCTCTGTCTCTCTTTAAATGCCTCTCAGGGGCAGGAGCCATGTCTTTTTGCCACCACCAGGTAGCTCAGAGTGGGAGGCAGAAAAGAAAGGTGATTAAGGACACAAGCTAGGTTCATATCCTAGATCTTGGCTCCAACATTGACTGATTATGTAGACTTGGTCAAATTACTTAATTTAAATAGAGCTTTGTTTCCTTCTGTGGAATGAGGATATCAACGGCTGCCTCATCAGTGTTATTATTAGAATAAACTGAAGTGTTATTTGTTAAGCTCCTAGCAAAGTGCCTGGCATATAGAAAGCACTCAGTTAATGCTATTACTACTATTATTGCTAAAATCAAATACACATTGTATTGTATGATTTTTAAGGTTCTTTTACATATTAGAATTAGATACCTACACTTGGCGGTGGGGGGGGATGTGAGCTTAGGGAACCTGACTCTTTTATATTGGGCTGCAAACATGCCTAACCTTTGCCACTAAGTGAGACATTATCCTTTTACACTGGACCTAAACATAACTACCCTAGTTCTGGAGGAAGACGCTATCTTTGACTTTCTCTATACAAATATCCTCGAAAAGGTAGTTCCAAAGAAAGGCGGTTGGTGCCTTCACTCGGAAAGAAACACAAGTGACAGAGACTCCCAGGGAATGGTCTCTCAACATGGAAATTTGTATTTCTACAGAATGGATTTGCAACTTTCATCAGATTCCTTAAAGAGATATATGAACTAAAAAAAGTTTAAGTCTCTAAGTCCCTAATTCATTATTCAGAGTGATAACATCCTTGAGAACACCAAAAGGTAAAGAGTAAGGAAGCAGGATACCTCATAGGAGATACCATGTGGCATTTTTGTGATGGAAGGAATTTGCTACCCTAGAATCAGGTCTTTCATTTGACTCTAATTAAGAATGGAACTTGGGGCACATGGCTGGCTCAGTCACTAGAGCATGCAACTCTTGATCTCAGAGTCATGAGTTCAAGCCCCATGTTGGGCATAGAGCTTACTAAAAAAAAAAAAAAAAAAAAAAAAAAGGACTGGAACTCAGTCCAGAGATGGCACCCTGGACCCTGTCCAATTGGAAAGAGTGTTGAGAACTCTGGCTTTAGTGAAGAATGTGAACAGGGTAAGTACAAAAATTGACAGCTTTTTCTGCAAGGAGGACATTACTAATTATTATAATGCTTATTAAAATAGTTTGCCACATACAAAGATAACCATATTCATTTTTAAGATTGGATATGCATTGTTGTGAGTTTTTGGTGTATGCTATACATAACAGGAAAGTCAAAGGTTACTCCCTTAACTCAAATAAATTTCCATTTTCATTTCATATTATCAAAATGTATGCTTCTGACTTTCCCCATTTGCATCACTTTATTTTCAACATTCTTATAAGCAAAGTGTTATAAATACCATGGCAAATTATTTTATGATCCATTTATCTCAGTAATGGTGACCTCTGTCACTTGAACCACTGTTCAATGTATTGTCAAACAGCAAAGATTAAGGCACAGGGCATTTTGTGGAATTAGTGACTACCCAAGAGCTTATAGCCTTATGCCAAACCAGTCATTAGTACTCAGCAAATGTTACGTTCTGAAAGCATTATTATGATTATGTAACAAAAATAAGAGACAAAACCAGATGGCTTAAATAAAAATACTGCTAATCCAGGGTTTCTCAACCTCAACACTATTTACATTTTGGGCTGGATAATTCTTTGTTGTAGGGAGCTATTCTGTTACCTGTAGGATGTGTAGAAGCGTCCCTGGCCTCTACCCTTTAGATGCCAGTAGTAGCCACTCTACCTCCACCCCCAGGGTCACAATTAAAAATATCTGCAGACAGTGCAGTACAGAATGTTCCCTAGGGGGCAAAATCACCCTCTATTGAGAACCACTGTGCTAGTCCCATTTTAAAAAGTGGCAATATTCAATCAGTGAATGAGAAGGTAAATAGAGAGTATAGCATAAGCCTGATGAATATTCACAGCTTCAGAAGTAAATTTAGGCTTCGGTAGTTTGAGGGATTTCAAAATGACCTCTCTGCCAATGCCTAAAGTACTGCATGTGACCTGTTGCCGAGCACGGCGGACAGGAGAGAAGACCGGACTTGGGTGCTTGCCTTTTTCTGCTCCTTTGTTGTTTTGTGATTTGGGGTCAAGTCCTAATTTGTCTGAGTTTGTTTTTCATCTGTAAGAGAAGGATCATTCCTTATCATACCTACCTTGGAAAGCTGCTGTGAGAATCAAATCAGATAGTGTAAGTGAAAAAGCCTTGAAAAGGGTAAAGATCTCTATAATTGTTAGGTTAAGAAAAAGTAAAAATCATTTTGTTTTAAGAATTTCTCAAAAATTTGAGAGCATTCCTTTAAATAACCAGAGGAACCCCAGGGCATTGCAAAAAAGGATTCGAGAATCACTTCTTTTGAAGATGCCCTTTAGTCCTGCTTAGCTCACTTTTCTGTGTTCTTGGTTGCCATGTGCTGAGGGGCTGGGACAGAAGGCGCGGTTGAAGGAGCAGTGGAAAGACTTGGCTGACAGCAGAAAAGGAAGCAGCACTCAGTGTTCAAAAAGCACAAGTACTTTGTTTATGTTTCCTCAGTAACCAAGGAGTATCTATAAATTAAGTAACTAGAGACTTTAAAAAGGAGAAAATAAAGTGAATATTGTAAATTTGTTGAAAAAGAGATATTGCTGATTTAAGTAAACTTGTATCCGATTTATGATATTATGTGCCTTTTATTAACTAAAAATTCATCGTGAGTTTTTTGTAATAGCTTTATATTTTATATAATAGCTTTATCTTTTTTGGTCAAAAATGAATATGCTTTACCTTATGCTAAACCTTTTTAATAATGCAGAATTGCCACAAACTTTTTCCCCTATTAAATATTTAGTGCTGGCCTTCCTTGCCTGGAATTATATAAAAACATATGCCTGATCTCTGAGAAATAGAATCATTTAGTACCAGATTAGAATGGAACTTAAAAGCTACATGATCTAACGTACTATTTGGTTCGGAACTCCTGTTCTTGGACCTCTGACCGATGGCCCTACAGTCTCTGCTTGATCTCCCTTTCCTCAGTATAGAATGAAGATTTTGCAGATGAGAAAAGTGAAGGCTCCATAAGCTAGGCAGCTGTGTCCAAGATCACTTGGACAGTAAGTAGCAAAGCCAGAAAGTGACCTATTCTGTCTGAATCCAATGCTCTTGCTTAAATCCTAAATCATTTATTTGGCTTTGCTCCAACGAATCCTACTATTGGACATTTCTTTTTTAAAAAGTTGTTTTTCACAATGCACTGAAATCTACCTCTCCATAACCCGGCTGAGAAACCAAAACCCCAAAACAGCACCTTGTCCTTTGTATGGACCATGAGACAATATATCCAGTCCACACTTTTCCAAATGGCAACCCTTCCAGTCTCTTCCTGTACTTAATGATAGACAACCCCCCCACACTCCTACATCTCTGATCTTTCAATCTGAATATATCCTCTCCTCAGTGTATCTGACTTGGCACACTTGTCATAGCCACTATATTTCTGATTGACCTTTTCTGGATGTTGAGTACTTATGCATCCCTTACTTCTAGGATAGAAACCAGTTCTGAACCAATATTTGAAATAATCGTCTTATCCTTGATCATTGGTTTTACCTAACTTTGATTTGGGCACTCTGCACTTACGAACTGTGTTTTCTTTTTTCCACTGCCGCCTCTGGTTCTTTGCTTGCATAGCGATTGCTGCCACTTAAAATTACAAAGTATTGTGAACTTTCTTTAGTCTGAATAGTTTTATAACAAGACTTTATATTCAAGTAGGTTAAAGTGCAGCTTGATTTAAGTCCATCATTTCAATTTTAAGATCTTTTTTATATATTTTAAAATTTCCTCACAGATTAGAGTTCACATTTGGTAAGTATATCTTCATCGAGCTATATGATTACTGCATAATTATTCAAGTGTTTTGGGTAAGTTAAAATCATAAATATTATTTGTATCCCTTCCCATTAATTATTAAGCACATGTCTGTTTCAGAGAAATTTAATCTATATGTTTGATTCATAGTCCCATAATTTTTCAAAGTGTAATTTTGTAAGAGCCATCTAACATCAGTCATTTTTATGGTGTGCATGTGAGTGTGTGAGGGTGCGTGTGTGTGTGTACACACACACATGCATTTGTCTTCATTCCTAACATCAGAAGGTCATGTTTTGTTATGAATAAACAAATGCCTGTATGTTAAACATGTCTTGTCTAAGACATAAACTTGGTTAACTAGTCTCTGCCATCTACCATTGGAAAAATGTATTTTCACGACAGATTGAGCTACCTCCTTAAAATAGCCTAAGCAGATTCCCATGATGTTAGGCAGTGGGTAGAATTTCCAGGAGCAATAGTAGGTCTCTGTTGCTTTCATTGGCCCATAGAGTCAGACAAGTCAATAACAGAACAGGATATCATAACTAATTGACAAAAATATGGAATACGAATAGCTCGTCTGGTACATGAATACATTATGAATATTACATGTAGGGGCCATACTTCAGGAATGGCACGTATTGGACCAGCATGCTATTGAAAAGGTCCTATGCTTTCGGTGGCTTTGACCTGCTTCAAGGGCACTTTGAATAGAGGATAAATAATGGTTCCGCCAGTAGGTGATAAAAAGTAAAATAAAGTCAGCACCCTATGTGGTCAGGGGTCCAAGCAAAAAGACGGAACCACAGTGATTATTTTAAAAAGGGGCATGTAATGTTGAAAAATTGTTACACATTTACGATGATAAAGTGTAAAAGCAACCTAGAGTTCAGCAAGAAGTTACTACTACCTTTATGCTGGAGACAAAAACAGGAGGCAGGGTTCCCAAGGCTGCTGGAGGGAGGCTAAAACCATGAGGACCTGTCTAGCAGGCAGTGGAGCCAGGGAGTGATGGGGCTCCTGCCCGAGATACCTGGTAAAACGGAGGAAGAGGGGGAGAACTTCAAACAGCAGAGAGTTGATAGATACTGAAGCTTGGAAACAGTTGATGGGGGTTTGTTTTCCTTGTGTCTCTATATTGAATATGTAAGTGTCTATAATAAAGTGTTTTTTAAAAAGTAAATGAGGTAGAGAGAGAGAGCCCAAGGCACATTAGCTCACGTACACACACTCATGCATACATGCACCCATGAGCATGCGTACCATGGTGTACTCCCCCTTACGTCATGTTCCAGTCTGTCCCCATAAGCTGAACTCACCTTGAAGCCAACTGCCAGGGGAGTCTGGGAAGCTTGTCCCACTGAGGTTAGCCCACATCAAGATCAGCAGGCAGGAGACAGGCAAAGAAAGGATCTAAAGCGAAGAGACTGGCAGACCCATACCCAGGACAGGCGAGGCTGTGACTTTTCTCCTGCCGTCCACACAGAGTCCTAGCTAGAACTTCCTGTTACTCACTTTGAGTTATTGAACCCCTCAAATGTGTCCTCTAACTAAACCTAATTTTGTTGCTCTAAGAGTGGGATCAGGACACAGAGTTTGATTATTTGACCCAGCCTCTGCCACATTGAGGCTTTGGATAATGCGATGTCTGTATAACATACCAGTGGAAATCTTTACCTTGCATAGAGAGTAAGGAATTGGGCAAGGAAATGATGATGATTAAAACTTTGGCCTATTACATGGTAATGGTCTTTGGCACACATTTATTGCAGGTATTTGATAACAAGAAAAACCATGCTCAAGTTTTTATATGTTCAGCCATGAAGACTGAAAATTAAAACAAAGCAAAATGGGAGTATACTTGTTATGTAGTTATTAGAATTAACATATAAGATATTACTATCATATTGGGATCTGTACTGATTTTGTGTTAATAAGTGGGTACTTGGTTCTGAAAAATCTCTAAAGAAGGTGGGTTTTAATACTAGAAATAACACTTTTCTAACCAAGAAAACTTTAAAACCTCTTTTAGGGCGTGCTGTATGGTTGCATAGGTAATGCGTTTTCTGAATGGCCCACCTTAGGGGGCATCTATCTCTTACTTACAAAAAACGCACTCAACGTGCTAGCAACAGGCCTGATCTTCCAACTCTGAAATTATCAGGGGACAGTACTGCGAGGAGGAGTTTCATAGTCTTCTCTAAAGAATTTGACTTTTAGTATCCATATCAGGATTCTAAGAGGCCCCCTTGAAGAATATCTTGGCTCTAAGAGGATAGAGCTACATGTTAACTTTAGATGTTCAGGTTTGCTTATTTGCATTTAAGCCAAGAATATTTCTCTTTACTACTTTCTTATTACTATGTATTCATCCTTTGTATAATACTAAAACTTTTAATTATATAAAGATCAAAATGGGGATCGGAAAGTGTGCTTCTGTCCCCAAATGATTAAGATGATGGCATGTTCTCAGTGTACGTGGCAGTCTTAGCAGTGAAGCTTGCAGGTGCTGGCCTCAGACTGGGTCCCAAGCCCAGAGCTAGCACTGCCGTAAGTAACTGGTCAGGTTTTCTAACCTTTTTATTTGTTCCTCCATGCTATGAAATGTACCAACCTGTCGAAGTTTCTGTGAAGGTCAAGCATAGTGGATCTAAGTGTATGAAGCACTTAAAACAGTGTATAGTAGGGGCGCCTGGGTGGTGCAGCGGTTAAGCGTCTGCCTTCGGCTCAGGGCGTGATCCCGGAGTCCTGGGATCGAGCCCCACATCAGGCTCCTCCGCTGGGAGCCTGCTTCTTCCTCTCCCACTCCCCCTGCTGTGTTCCCTCTCTCGCTGGCTGTCTCTCTCTGTCAAATAAATAAATAAAATCTTAAAAAAAAAAAAAAACAGTGTATAGTAGATAGCACTAAAAAAAAATCTCTTATTAAAGTTCATTTTTTTATTAAAAATACCAACATTTTTTGAGTTACCAATTTGTTTTCATATTCAAATTAGGTAATACTTATTTTTCTTCCCAGGCTCTCTTACACTTGTTGCCTCTCACCTTATTAGCCCCTTATCTCCCAATCTTGATGTCCTGATACTAGTCTTGAATTGTTCTGAGATAGGATTTTTTCGTTTTGTTTTGTTTTTTGTTTTTTTTATCCTGAACATCTACAGGGCATGTGATGTTTTGATCTCTTGTTTATATATTCCTCATTTATTCCTTTTTCTCATGTTCCTAAAAAATCCTCCTTATTGATCATGTATATTCCCTTTGTCTGAGGAAGATGATATTAGGAAACAACATAGCACAGTACAGTGGAATTAAGATTTGGCCATGTATCTCTACAGCTCCTCCCAGTTTTAAAATCCTCTGAATCTTTGAAATTGCAAAATCAGAAATTTGAATAGGTGATGCATTTGAAATCACATCGGAACACAGTTTTTCCCATACCCCCTTTTGGGGTGTATGTGTGTATGTGTGTGTTTACTCAACATGTGTATATTTTCCACTTTCCCCATCTGGCATCTGCCTTAGCACCAGCCTCGCTAGCTGTTCTGTGTCAAGAGTACTTTAGCCTTTTCATTATGGAAGAGAAAGAAATGAAATAATATAAAAAAGAAAATCCTTCCACCAACGCCCTCCACCTCACTTTTTGTTTTGTTGTTTCTAAGCAAGTTTCTTGCCATTTACCTTTGCATTTGCATTGCTTATTGATTGGCAATTTTAAAATTGTTTATTGTGCTCTTTTGTTTCACTGTTCAAGAGCTAAAACAAAAGCTACCAGGCCCTTCGAGGTACACATTTGCATGCGGTGAGCGTTGCCCGAGGAAAAAGTAATTGCTAATGCATATTTATGTGGCACAAATTTGCCATTTGTTTATGCATAAAATTATCAATAGTGCAGGGCGGCCCAGCCGTAGAAAATGGTGACCTTTTTAGCTTAATAAATAGAAATCAGCTGTTATTGTGAAGAGATCAGCCATTTATTCTGTGTTGAGGGACATTGCCGGGAAAATGCAGATTGGGGCTGGCAATATCATTAAATGGAAGGCCAATGACCCTTTCGGTAGAGTCTATTATACTTTATCTAATAGGGGATAAATGGCTCTGGTTGGCAATTGGAATAAAGAACAACAGTTTAAAAAAAAATTTCAATCTGTAATTTCATAACTATATGGATTTTAAGCCAGTAAAACGGAACAGGGAATCTCAGGCTGACCTGTTGCTAGAATTGTCTCAAAAAGTATCTGTTTTCAAGTTGCTTTTCCTGTTCATTATTCTCTATTCTGATTTGTACCCATGTTTTTTGTTTTTTGTTTTTCAGGAAAATAGATCTTCCTTTAGTTTTTAGCCTTCTTCTTCCTTTTTTTTTTTTTTTTTTTGGCCATAGTTTTATCTTTGCACTGCAGGTATTTTTGTGTTTTTCAGGGTTGCTTTGTATTTGATGTCTTAAAAATACTAAAAGTAGAAGAAGATATCTCTAAATAAATTTACTAGTAGATTGTAAATTGAGGGTTTTTTTTTGTTGTTAAGCTAAACATGTACTTTGTAAGTGATAAGAAGGGCATTTGAAGCAAGTATGTGGGTCCTTTGCATTAAAGACTATTCTGTAAATATAAAATCTTCCCATCAGTATGTATATATATTTTCTTAATACATTAAAAAAAACAACAACAACAGATAGTTATGTATCTTTTTTGGTTGTTTTCCTGCTGCATCTGATAGAGGAAATGCCCTGGGTCTCACCAGAGCTGGTCTAGGACTGTGGTTTAACATGGTGTAATCTCACACTATGTTTACTTGGCTAATACCTCTTTGGTATATTATGAGCATTTCTGCCTTTCAGGATTT